>NC_142945.1:8710793-8713293 GCF_046866305.1 Octopus bimaculoides | reverse complement strand
TTGAGAGCAGTGGGGTTCATTTAGTATTTTCGTTTGTGAGAGCAGTCGAGTTTATTTCAGATAAAATCATCTCTGGCTTAATCATTGAGAAGACGTTGGTTTTGGCATGGCGGAGGTTTGCGCCCTCCGAGTGCTCTTGTTTATCATTATAATTTTCTCTGCGTGTATGTATGTATATATATATATATATATATATATATATATATATATATATATATATATATATAATATAAGATAAAATCTTTATAAGAATTTATGAAGTAGTCAGGGTGAAAAAACCCCATAAGGAAAAAAACTCATTGTTTTTTCCCATAAATATATAAATTATATATAAGGGCATTAACTATATAGTAATGCCTCACGCTTAGAGGGACAAAAGAAGTCAAAAACTACCATAAAATAAGCAACATATTTACCGAAAGCGAGGAAATGCAGCTTTCAAAATTAATCTCTTAAAAACATTTAACTTAACGGTAAACCACTGGTTTCTCAATCAATACAGCAGTGGTTTACCGTTAAGTTAAATGTTTTTAAGAGATTAATTTTGAAAGCTGCATTTCCTCCCTTTCGGTAAATATGTTGCTTATTTTTTTGGTAGTTTTTGACTTATTTAGTCCCTCTAAGCGTGAGGCATTACTATATAGTTAATGCCCTTATATAAATTATATATATATATATATATATATATATATGTATATACAAGTAATGGCATTGAACTACATTTTATTTCACTCACTGAACACCAAACCCCAGAAAAAGCTGTAAAGTTTTACCTGCATTCGCCACTCACTTATTGTGGTGTTCGACTTTGAAATCTCCAGCTTTTTTAACTACTTGTCCAAGATGAACTCTTGCTATGGACTGGTTAGATTCTCCTCTCTTTTATCTGTGATATTAGATTATGAACTTTAAGTGTGTATAAGAGTTAATCCTGGATAGGTAGATCAAAATCTAGAGATTTCACGTTCGAACATCAAAAGAAGTGGGTGGGGAATACGGGTAATCTACTGGTTAGTATGCTCAGCCTTTTCCGATATTCCTGTTTCTCTTTAAATTTATATGTCTTTATACTCAAATCTGTATAATTATTTTACAAATGATTCAAGCCATTTGTAATTGTCTGTCCGTTTCTTTACCTTATACTCTTTAAGAGAAAGATGGCAATTCTTATAGAATGGGTTGTAAAAGCATTTGTCTATATTTCTAGACTTCGTGAAATGTCCCCATCACATGGATTAGGGGAAATTCACTATTTCAGGAGAAAATTTGAAGATTCAGTGTGGAATATTTTTCATATACAAAAACAAAAACAAAAAAATCACTATTCGTACAGATTTTTCTTGTATTTACTTTCTATAATGATGGTTTTAATGACGCTGGTCTCAAATTAATATGAAACAGTTAAAATTAGTAAATAAATTATGTTAGATACAAGGATAACTTTTATTCATCCTGTTGGAAAATTCGGATGGTTAACAGATAAAAGAATGAAATTTCAGAAGGAAAATTCATGTAGAATTTATGAGAAGCTAATTCTGGTATATTATCGTTTGAAGATAAGACTGAGTGCTCTTTGATAACGTTAGACTTAAGGTGCCTTATTATCAATCCATACCACTCATAGATGTATGGCTTGAATCTATGAGTGCTGTTCCGTGAATCAGCGTCGTTTACATGAATGACAGCTATTGACGTCTGAAGATTTCAATCATATTTCTGCCACATTTCTTGAAGTTGAGAAGTTTAATAATCTCAAACACTTAGGTTTCTTTTTGATCTCATTTATGCAAACAATAATATCGTATCTCAAGTGCAAGGAATAGAGAGAAAATTCCAGATTATCTCTCAATATTGTTCTTTTAACTATGAAAATACGTCGAATGCCTCTATCAGTAGAGTATGGGTCTACTTTTTGTTATTTACTTTCTGAGTTCATATCCCGCCTTGGTCAACTTTACATTACATCCTTCCAGGAACGATAGAATTATGTGATAGTTAAATTCTCTGAATATTATGGAATTTTCCGTAATACATCTCCAGAAATGAACACAGAACACTAGTTTTCTGTGATACACATACCAACTACATATAGATATTTTCCGAGGCACCGTGATTGAAAGTTTGAAAAGTTTGGTCTAAACTCTTTATACTCGTGCATGTCATTGGTGAAATATATTACATATATTTCAATTAATTTTGAAAATAATGAAGAAATCTTTGTCATCATTAAGTGAATGTAAGGTGGTCGATTGACAGAATTTTTTCAGCGCTTCAAAAAATATTTCAATTATTTCTTCTGACCCTTAACGTTCTGAGTTCAATTCCTGCCAGGGATTGCCTTTCATCCATTCGTGACCGTTACAATACCGTACCAGTCGAGAACTGGTGTCCAAAGTATCGACTACTCCTCATCTCTCAATATGTTAGCCTTTGGCCTAACTTTGAACCCACTATTAATCTAGTATTTCGGAAAAAAACCCATTCAAATTAACTTTTGATA
>NC_142945.1:8698293-8705793 GCF_046866305.1 Octopus bimaculoides | reverse complement strand
CTATAGCTACAGTCAATAACCTGTTTACACTTGCCTGATGCTTTGATGGGAATGTTCCACCAGAATTCCTTGTGTTAATGTTTGTGTGTGTATGTATGTAGGTATGCATGTATGTATTATGTATCTATTGGTTAGATGGACGTATGGATGTTCCAAGATGTAACACACAATTTTGTTACAATGTAGTTGAAATTTTACGTGATGAGTATTACTGATACATCTTGTAAAAGGGGGATTTTGTATCGGGTAATTGTACCTCCTCTTCGATAATTGGAAACAGTGAAAATTTCACCATTTTACCTTTAGCTCCTAACAGTGAAAAACAAAACAAAAAAAACCCAAACCCCTAAATACTAAGAATATTTTATGCCTACAAGGCAGCTCAATAAATATAGGAAAGACTGACTAGAAATATAATTAATTTAGTGTAATTATATAAATTATTACAGTATTTTCAAGAAAATATCTCTCGTCAGAAAATTTTTAAAATTTAAGACAAAAATTGTATTTAAGCAATGTATTTTAAAAAGTTTTCTGCGCATTTTCAGGAGAGTCAATATGAACTATTTTTAAACGGATTGAGTGTAATAGTTCTCAGTAAATCGATGTTGTTGAGACAAATTACCAGCAGCTGTCTAAAGCATTTCATCCAAAACTTAGTGAATTCAGGTGGTTGTATTTATGTTAGAGATTAATAAATACTGGTAAGACCAGATACTGATGTTAGTCATTATTGATGATAAATATCTAATGTCCTAGTGGTGAGGGTGTTGGGCTCACGGCCATAAGCTCGTGGGTTCGATTCCTTGACTACGCGACACGTTTTATGAGCAAGACGATTTAGATCGCATTTCTACCGTCCATCTACACCGCTGTAAATGAGTCCAAGCACACACTTCGTCCACCTTTTGTAACAAGGTCTATGTTCCAATCAGTCTTTTCGGGAGAGGGCCAAGAAGGTGGCTATCAGCGTTCGAACCTACATTGACATCTAAAAGAATTAGTGAAAGCTAGTTTTTACCTTACATCTTTTCGGTGTCGATAGAACAAATTACTATTTGGATACCAGGATGAATGGAATCGACTAATCCCCATTCAAAATTGTTGACTTAGTACCCAAATCAGAAAGTATTATTATAATTCTTCTTCTTCTTCTTCTTCTTAGGGCGACGAGCAGGCAGAATCGTTAGCACGCCGGGCAAAGCTCAGTGGTGTTTCGTCCATCTTTAGTTTCTGGGTTCAAATTCTCCCGATGTCGACTTTGCCTTTTATCTGTTCGGGACCGATAAAAAAAAAAGGACCAGTTAAGCACTGGGGTCGATATAATCGACTTACTCCCTCCTCCGAAATTGCTGGCCTTGTGTCAGAATTTGAAATCATCATTATTACCGTTGTTCATGTTGTTTTTGCTCTTTATGTTGTTATTCGAAGAGAAACGACTACATCTGGGAATCACAACGTTAATGTAGACACATTTTACTTGGAACTTACATCTATTCTGCAGAAGTACTCTATGCCATTATTGATATTACATTCAAATATGTCACCTGAGAATAGACATCATAGATAATATTGGTTCCAAAGCAATAATTATACAATGGTAAAAGATCTATATATATACGTTTAGCTTCCGCTTGAATATTTAGTTACATTTCTGTTGAGAGCAAGTTGTAGTCGTAACAGTAGTATTAGAATTTATAACTTTTTGATAATTCCAGCAATGCTTCCAACGCTAGACTTATGAAATGAAACTTACCATAGAATATTTTCATTTCAGTAAATAACTTACTTCTAAAGAAAATAAGTTTGGCAGCAACAGAACTACATTGAGTACTATTTAATCCAGTTCTCATCACTCAACCCTTATTAAAACCATTGTTGGAGCGTCGAGGACTAGAGCACGAAAGCTTCCCTTAAATATATTTATTTCTTTGTTGCCCACAAGGGGCTAAACACAGAGGGGACAAACAAGGACAGACAAAGGGATTAAGCCGATTACATCGACCCCAGTGCGTAACTGGTACTTATTTAATTGACCCCGAAAGGATGAAAGGCAAAGTCGACCTCGGTGGAATTTGAACTCAGAACGTAACGGCAGACGAAATACTGCTAAGCATTTCGCCTGGCGTGCTAACGTTTCTGCCAGCTCGCCACCTTAAATATATTGCAGCAGTTGTTTCCAATCTAGCGTTCACGGATACCTGGTGTTATACAAAGATAGTTCTTGGTGTTGCTTCTTTAAATAAGTTCAATATTTTAATAGGGTCTATTGTAAAATTGATAGCTACTCACTAACATATCGCTTTTTCCTTCAGGAATCTATCTATCTATCTATCTATCTATCTATCTATCTATCTATCGAGCAAGCTACAGGATGTTCTTGTAACCGCTATTCAAAATGCTCTTCCTTACGTTGTTGTAACTTTCATGTAATACCGTCACCTTGGCAAAGTTGGCAGACCAAAATTCCTCCATGACGAAACCGGTGTGAAGCAAGGTGAAATCAAATGTGTTTTGCTCAACAATACAACACGTCACCGGTCTGGGAATCAAACCCACGATATTGCACACTTACATACATGCATTTACACATTCTTATACATACATATACACCGAGACGGCAGTTATGGCGCTATTGTAGATTTTCGATATAGCGGATATATAATTTTTCCAATAATAATAACGGATATGAGATGTTTGTCTTGCCTTAACCTTTGTTGTCCTCTTTAACAAATATATATATATATATATGTGAGTGTGTGTCTGTGTGTGTGTGCGCGCGAACTTACACAAATACCTGGAAATGAATATACATATACACCCTTGACATAACTAGTCAAAAATATGCTTTCTTGAAACAACTTACCAAAGTATAGTAAAGCACGTGCTGCAATGGTACATGTATAATCACTCTAAATTTTATTTGTACAGCAGTTTTAGAAAACTGATGAAATAAGTCATTAAATTTTATTTATTATAATTAAATTAGTCAGTTAATTGGTAATCCATTCCATTTTAATATGTATAGTAAAAACATCAGCAGACCGAATCTGTCACCGCCCACTTACGTTACGCTTTATGTGATATATGGATAGTAAGCTGATTACTGAAATTTGATTACTTAACCATTTAGTAATTATATACCTGATGAAACATATTGGATATATGCTTCAAATAATTATAAAAATTATTCAATTAATTATGAAAATTAAGTAGTTTGTGATAGTTTGTAAAATAACTTTGAAATATAACGTATGATAATATTAAAAAAAAGATCAAAATTATGATGAAATAATTTAATTTAAATATGAAGTTTAAAAGTAAAAGTTTTGTTTCATAAAACCAGAAATTGTATTTCTAGCCATGATAATTGCCTCCCGTATGACTCGTTCCCACTTCAGAAGTTCGCAAGAATTAAATAAATCTTAGATGACATCTTACTACGGTTGCAGGGCTGCAGCGTTGTACCTGAAATTCTTAAGTGTTTAAAAGAATATTTTGATAATATTTGAGCAATTTGAACGCTTCAGCAATAAAATTGACAAGCAAATTTTTGACAATTTTAATGATTCATATATTTGTACATCATTATACGATACTTATCTGCGTTGAAATTGAAATATTTAACTCTCGCCGACCAGTCGTCAAACTATCTACGGACACATAAAATATAGCAAAACATAATGGTGCCGCATCTGTTTAATGGAATTTGGCAGGGGCCTCATTTTGTGACTGCTAACCATTCTACTTGCAACGGTTGTAATGAAGCGGACACGTGAAGAAGGTAAACTTGGAAAGGGCCGGCTCAAGAACGCCTGGTATCGGATATTCCTGTAGAATATCAACTGAATGAGGACCGGTTTGACAGTAAAAAAGAAACGTGCAGCAGATAGACTAGAAGCAACTAAGCTTGATGCTCGATGCCCCTCACACACTGGAAAGGAAATAAGAGTAACCTGTATCATTAAGTCGAATCAATGTTAATTATATTAGTTCTAGTTGCTATTATATATCTCGGATAAGGCGGCGAGCTGACAGAAACGTTGTCTTACGTTCTGAGTTCGAATTCGGCCGAGGTCGACTTTGCCTTTCATCATTTCAGGGTCGATAAATTAAGTACCAGTTGCGCACTGGGATCGCTCTAATCGACTGGCCTCCTCCCACTAAATTTCGAGCCTTATGCCTAGAGCAAATAATGATAATAATAATAATAATAGTAAAGTAAATTATTATTATTATTATTAAAATTCAGAGGTCACTGAGTGGAATTGAACTCGGAATTTTGGGGTTAGCAGCACGTGCTCTTAATTTGTATTTAATATTTATTATTTATTATATTAGATTATTATAAGAATACAATATAATATATTATGCTAATAAATTTCAATTTTTGAATTGACAGTTGTATATCTCCATTTTCTAGTCATTTATATATGTATATATGTGTGTGTGTGTGTGTGTGTGTGTGTGTGTGTGTGTGTGTGTGTGTGTGTGTGTGTGTGTGTGTGTGTGTGTGTTTATATATATATATATATGTGTATATATATATTTATATATATATATATATATATATATGTGTGTGTGTATATATATATTTATATATATATATATATATGTGTGTGTGTATATATATATTTATATATATATGTGTGTGTATATATATATTTATATATTTATATATATATATATGTGTGTGTATTTATATATTTATATATATATATTTGTGTATATATATATTTATATATATATGTGTGTGTGTGTATATATATATTTATATATATATATATATTTGTGTATATATATATATATATATATATGTGTGTGTATATATATATTTATATATATATGTGTGTATATATATATTTATATATATATGTGTGTATATATATATTTATATATATATGTGTGTATATATATATTTATATATATATGTGTGTATATATATATTTATATATATATGTGTGTATATATATATTTATATATATGTGTGTATATATATATTTATATATATGTATGTATATATATATTTATATATATGTATGTATATATATATATTTATATATATGTATGTATATATATATTTATATATATATATAAAAGTGTGTGTGTGTGTGTGTGTGTGTCTATATATATATATACATATATACACATACATATAGACACACATACATGTTTCTATAAATACTATACATGTATACATGCATACATATATATATATATATATATATATATATATATATATATATATATACATAAATATACGTATATACACACGAATATATATGTGTGTGTGAGTGTGTGTGTATGTGTGTATACTTATGTCTTAAAACTGTGTTACGCTTGAATTAATTAATTAATTGAATCACGTTTTCTTTCGCCCTCAGTGTTATGGAAATTAGTCAAACCAATTTAGATGAGTATATGCATGAGTTCGTGTGTGTGCACCGGTGCGCATGTTTGTGTCTATCTGTGTGTAAATGTGTGTTTGTGTATGGTTTTGTGTTCTATAAGTTAACCGCGCTGTTTTGTGATCAGACATGATTGACCTAAGTGACAGTTTTCATAAAAGTTTAATATAGATCGTTCGTTTGACCGATTTGTATCTCTCTGCCAACTACGAAGAGGAAATCTCCGGATTAGCCAAAATGTGCAGAATCTGATAGTGTGGCTCTCTCTCTCTCTCTCTCTCTCTCTCTCTCTCTCTCTCTCTCTCTCTCTCTCTCTCTCTCTCTCTCTCTGTACATATATGTGTAGGTGTTTGTTCGTATATGCATATATAAATGTATTTGTATGGATATGTGTACATATTTTTTGTGAGTACAGAGTACAATACAGTAAAAATAATTCGCGAGAAAAAGAATCAATAATAAGATCGTCTTTATTCGTTTGCCTTCGGACAGTTGATTTCTGTAGTTATTATCAGTGTATTTTGGTGATTCAAATAAGTGTTTTGACTGTTATTTCCAGTTTCACGTTTTTAAACACTATTGGGCTGGGTGATATGACTGTGTATGTAGGAAAGTTTCTCATTGGCCTTATTGTACGGTTTTTAAGAGGGAGGGTTTATATCTAGAGAAACATCTATATTTATTTACATTTACCCTCATACGCACATCCATAAGCTGGTGTGTATATATTATCCTCTGTTTATCTCCACAAGCGTCAATTCAGGCATCTCTTTACATATATAAATATATGATATTTCTAACTTCCACAAGTTTTTTTTTTTGTATCCAATATTTACATGCTAGTAAATAATGTTAGAATTTTTAGCGATCTTATAAGGTTGAAATTTCTTTTCCATTTTCTGTTTTTCCTTTTATAGACAACTTCGCACCTGCTTTTGCTTTTATGTAGAAAATATATCACATATTTTATCTTAGAATATTTCTTTAGTAAACCAATATATATTTCCAATTTAATTGTTCATGTAACTACACACGCATCATGTAAAAGCCGAGGAAAGATCAAAGTCTGACGTCCTGTCAATTATAACGACAACAACCAACACCACTACAACCATAATAATAGTGATGATGATGGTGATGATAATAATAATAATATTAATAATAATATTAATAATAATAATATAATAATAATAATAATAATAACGATGATAATAATAATAATAATATTAATAATCTATATTATAATGGAGAAAGCTGCTTGTTAATTAGGTATGTAACAGTTACTAAAACAACCCAATTATTAAAGGATTGACCGTCTGGAAAATTTATAAATTCATGTTCCAAGAAATTTCTTGTAATTCTGATGTCTGATGTTTATTGAATATTCGAACTACAACTTTTCACAAATATAAATATTCGCTGTATGCATTACGGACTTGATTTTAATGTTTACTAAAGATAAGGAAGATAGAAAAGTGGATAGATATAACAGGTTAGCTTGTGAGGCTAAGCAGTTGTGGTCGATGAAATAGTGGTAATAGTACCAATGATTGTAGGAGCTCTTGGAACAGTATGTAAAAATCTTGAGAAGTACTTGGAACAAATAGGGGCCGCAATAAGGGTGGAGCACTTG
Organism: Octopus bimaculoides; assembly: GCF_046866305.1. Classification (NCBI taxonomy): domain Eukaryota; kingdom Metazoa; phylum Mollusca; class Cephalopoda; order Octopoda; family Octopodidae; genus Octopus; species Octopus bimaculoides. The sequence continues at coordinate 8,698,752 of NC_142945.1, read as the reverse complement.
CAAAAAAAAAAAAAAACAGCAGTGCTTGGAACCGCTCGAATACTCAGGATGGTGTTACGTTAGTTCACTGGTAGAGAACAGATGACACCGTAGTACATCTCCAGGGTAAGAAGCTGTGCAAAGACAATGAATAATAACAATAATAATATAATAATAATAGTAATAATAATAATACTATTGTCGTGTGTGGTGTGAAGACATCCATCAAGAAACGAAGACTAAACTGAAAAAAAATCCAATAAAGTTAATAATCTTAATCATTTCTAGTATTGGCGGAATGTGACACCCCAAGGCAGTTATAACACGACTGACTGCAGCAACATTAGGAATGATAATGATAAAAACAAAAAGGAACTGAAATACTTTGAGAATGATCCCTGGCTTACTGTCCCAGCAAGATGGGTAAAAGATTCTTTTGACTGATACGTCACACGATTTGTAAAGAATTACTATTCTTTT
>NC_142945.1:8663293-8693293 GCF_046866305.1 Octopus bimaculoides | reverse complement strand
ATATATGTGTATATGAATGTATATATGTGTATATGAATGTATATATATGTATATGTGTATATGAATGTATATATATGTATATGTGTATATGAGTGTATATATATGTGTATATGAGTGTATATATATGTATATGTGTATATGAGTATGTATATGTGTATATGAGTATGTATATGTGTATATGAGTGTATATATATGTATATGTGTATATGAGTATATATGTGTATATGAGTATATATATGTATATGTGTATATGAGTATATATATGTATATGTGTATATGAGTGTATATATATGTATATGTGTATATGTGTGTATATATATATACCTTAATAAAAAAGGAAAATGTATGAAAAAGAATTTCGTGTTATTCTTTTACTTCGATAGAAGTTCTGATATCGATATATATTTTTGGGTAAATATTGGAGGAGAATATTTTCATATCGCTCTATTTTGATCTTAAATATAACATTTTTACAATAAGAAAGGAAAGGAAACGTATTATTTGTTTCGTTATCTTAGGAATATCATAGTTTATGTATTTGCCTACTAAAAATAGTTCTAAAAACCAGGTGCACACCAGAAGGATGTATAGTAATAATTAAAGCATTGGGAAAACAATATTCAAATAAAAATTATAAATTTGTAAAATTATTTTATATTAATTAATGCATGGGAGTATATATTTTACAATCATACTATTACTAAGAACCCATGTTTGATCAAAGGCCTTCCTACCGTGATCATTCCATTACATTTTCATTGTATCTATTACTATAGTACTAAATAGTATATCCTCTACGTTTTACATTGAGGAGATCGAGCTAATTTAGTGAAGATCAGTTGAAACGTAGACATGCTACATATTGGTGTCAGAATTCAAAACAATTCAGTATTTTAGCAGCAACTGATCTGTAGAAGTTTAGATACACTTCTTGTTATAGATCTTTTCCATTGAGTAATAAGTCACGACACTTCAGAGCGCCTGTTTAACGTAAGTATTGCATGAACAGGAAGACGACAACACATCAAAGGATTTTTTGGTTGTGTGTACGGAATGAGTAACCTTTTGGCTTTATAGTGTTAAGAACGAAATGTTCTCTCTCAAATAAAAGAAAACAAGGCCTAATGTTGATGCTAATTTAGCCGATTTAATGTAACTGTCATCGTTTATAATCATTACCTTCATTGTTTTACACTCACTTTCTTAAGATACTCATCGGATTTTCATACACTCTGTTGTGTAGTCTTTTATCTACATGCCTACTGCCGCTGTTTGCCCCAGTGGAATGGGGCGAACTTGTAGAATAAATATATTTCCTTACAGTTAATTTTAGTGCGTGAATCTCAGCATAACTTTTGAATTTAGTGTGGCTTTTGATATTGGGACTATTTCTCTGTGAATGTAATTTTATGTGTCTGAGCTGTGTGAGAAGGTTAATGTTTCGATGGTGTTTTAATACAGACGAAACGGGCAGCACAGCTGTCTGTGTTTTATCATAAACTGTAGAGGGATTAAATTTCTTTTCGTGATAAACCGTGTCCACGTTTGTGAATATGGTCTTTTTTGTTTTAGCAATTTTGATACATTCTGTAGACGTAGTTTGTGAAAGATATGCAATGATGATTAGTAAACTAAATAGTATAATTAAAAAAAAATATATTTCCAGGGCCCAGGCATTGCAGATACAGATCAACACCGGAGATAATCAAGGTAAATACGCTCGAAACCCAAGAGCTTTTATTCATCTGCAGTTATCGTTGGAGAAGATGTGTATTGCTGTATTTTTTTTTATAAAAGAAAATCAAGTTATTGCAACCCCACAGGCAGAAGAAGTGTTAACAAATGCTTATATATTAAAATCTATGGTAATATAATCCTTAGAATTTTTAGCAATAGAAATATTATCATATTGATATCATTTGCTTTATACATTTATGTATCATTCCTAACTTGTCTCTACACACATTCGTTTTCATATATTGAGACGCAAGACGGTTAAAAGAAGTGAGCAAGATGGCAGAAATTCAAATCTTGCGTCATTTATCTTTACAAGAGTAGATTAAAATATAACATACACGTATTAAGATCGCCATAGTAGGTTGTAGTGACAAGCATTGCAAGATAACTGGTACAATTTTCATTGCACGATTTACGTCAGGGTATCTCTCTCCCAGTAGAGATGCCTACTCCATGTATTTGTTAAAAATAATGGGAGCTTCCTCTACCTTTAGGAAATATATTTAACCCGCAGATGGGACCCATAGGTCCCATCATTCCGGGTAATAACAGACCTGGGAATAATGGTATTTAAAGAGTAATTCCACGCTTCCCACAACTCCAGAGCTCCCGAACTGGAGCGTCACCTCCTGCTGCAGTTTGATGTCAAAATTGGGTCATATATATATATATATACATATATATAATGTTTACACACGTACACACATACACACATATGTATAGAAGTCAAAACGACGTACCCAGTGAACGTATAAGTTTGAACCTCAGTTTAAGATGGAAAAAGAGGGCAAGGTGACGTTTCAATGATAGTTCTTCGTCAAAAACAGGAAATAGGAAAGGTAAGGAATGCAGAATAAGAATAGTCAGAAAGAAAAGAATACCCCGAAAAGTATGTGTGTGTATATATATATATATATATATATATATATATATATATATATTTAAGTATATATATATTTAAGTATATATATATATATATATATATTTAAGTATATATATATATATTTAAGTATATATATATATATATATATATATATATATATATATATATTTAAGTATATATATATATATATATATATATATATATATATATTTAAGTATATATATATAAATATATGTATATTTATATATGTATATATTTATGTATGTATGCGTTTGTGTATGTGTGTGTGTGTATGAGTGAATACATACATGCAAAGCTACATAAACATACATATGTGTAGATGCATACATGCATACATTGATCTTTAAATAACTATATCGAAAATGAAACCTTGACTCACACTTTCCATATAGTCAGTTACATAGATCTACACATTCTTCTATCTCTGAAGAAAGTAAACATAACACGACATCGCACCTAACGTGTTAAAATGGTTAAAATGTTGCTTGCAATGACATCTCCGGCATATCTTATCTCGTTATCTCAACGCACTTCATTTGTTTCCAAATTAATTTTTTTTTCTTCAAATCCCCAAACTTTATCTGAAGAGTCTCCAAGATAACAATTTTTTTTTGTCCTTTCTTCACTTTCTTTCTTTTAATGATTCAAAATTTTGGTTATTTATTTTTATGCTTTCTTTTGATAGTTCCCATTTCTATTGTTGCTAATTTATTGCTTTCGGCTCTGGAGAATATTGTCGATAGATTAAGACACTTAACTATAAACGATTCTTTATCTATTCCTTAAATGTGAAACGTTGATTATTAATATGCACCATGTTCTCTCCATTCTAGAAGTCTTATCTCTCGATAATCAAAATATTTTTCAACAGTATCATATAATGTCCATATTTGGTTACAGGTGTGATGATAAGTAAACACACCAAATAAACCACATTTATAATATCATTTTCAGTTTACTATCTCTGAATTACACTGGGTAACATCATTTTTGTCCTTGAATAACAACTTATTTCCTTTTTTTCTTACCCCAAAAATGTATCCAAAATGGCTAATATTTTCCTTCAAAATTTACGTTTGCTACATTTATTCAAACCCTAATGAATCCTTCTCAATATGGCTACGATGTTCCCCCACTACTCATGCTCCTGATCAGACATGCGCATATAGTCAGCCACTAAGGGACAGGCACAAGTGGTTATGGTCAAGCAACTGACAAACAGATCTGTGGTATTGAGCAAAATTTGCTATATCGATATCTCTACTTCATCACCTCTGCCTTCCATCTGCCTGAAATATAATGGTAAATATGTTAGTTTGAAAACGTTGATGTCCAGTCTCTGCGGCTCGCCGCCTAAGACAGGTATATTTTCTGGGATGATTCCCTCCTTCTATACATATCTAGAAGTATATTACCTCATCCTTTCTGTTTTTGTTGGCAATACAGAAGCGTATGCTACGTTGAATGACCGTGTAGACATACCTTTATTGACTCGCTGTTAACTTATGTGATATGATGGTTGGGCCACTGTTTTAATACTGACTTTCGTTTCCATTTGAGTTTCTAACTAATTGTTCACTGTCATTGATTTGTATAAATAATGACGTGCTGTATTTGAGAAATAATGATTAGAAAACACGTTTCATGCAAGATACTCCGTTGGCAGAGTAACATAGTTGGGAGGCCTGTTTCCCAGAACTAATATTGGAATTTTCCTTGTAGATATCAGTTCTGCATTTTGGGGTATTGTTTATGTAAAGGCTTGAATCTCTTATCTCTGTCGCATCATCTGCCATAGCATAAATTATCAATTTTTAGTTTTCTTACCTTCAAGGTCTTATTGATAAAATCATGTACATGTTGAAGTAATCCATAAGAAAAAAGTTGTTTGATTGTTCACCGCAAGCGTTTGTATTCTAGTCCTATCTGATTCAACTTGTTGATTAACGATTTTGGAACCAGGCAGAAGTGAGAGAGAGAGAGAGAGAGAGAGAGAGAGAGAGACAGAGAGAGAGAGAATGTAGGTGTCGTTTTCGAATATCACTTTTCTAATAGAGATGAAATTGTGTTTGTAATCCCCCCCCCCATTGCTTGTATTTGCAAAATTGGTTTTCCACATATTCGTGGCGTATTTATTGTATCGGTATATTTTGGTGTTACATTAATCATGGCTAATATTTGCAGGGTCATTAGCTTAGGCATAGTCCAGCTTGATAAATGACAAAGTCTCATTGAATTCGTTGCCAATGAATTATCTCTTAATTCATGATTTGAATCTCAGATCCACAACGGCTGCGGCGAAACGTGCACAGAAAATACTCTTGTGCGATCAAGTGGATGTGCAATCTCGAACAATATTTGTCTTTTACGCTGTTATTCATATGGCAAGAAAAAATTCCCAAGGGAGGAACATTACAGCTCGAATGTAGTGAGCTTCCGGATTCCATATATATATTGAGGATCGTTCTCCTATATCAGGATAGGTCATAGGATGCATCTTTCAACTAAATCCATGGAAAACAAAGATCCGAAATCTTGGTTTGGTAACGAGAGAGAAATGGGCAGATTTTGTTTGCCTGATCGCATTGGCAAAAGACTGGATTTGCGAAATGGCTGGATTTGCGAAAACAGAGTACAGCCAATTTCCTCTTCGACGAGGCCTTCATAAATATTTCTAATTAAAAAAAAAAAATCGTTTCCCTTAAACTTGCTGCAAGGCAGGAGAGTGGTACTACCGATCTTAATTTGGGTGGATAGCTTACATATTAATTGCGTTATAATTCCATAGCCAGCGATACATATTTCTCTTTGTGTTATCAGGCATTAACCGTTATGTAGTGTTCTCCCGCCGAGGTCGACTTTGTCATTCATCCTACCGAGGTCGATAAAATTAGTACTAGTAAAACACTGGGGTCCATGTAATCGACCAGTCCCCCTAATTTCCTACACCTGGATTCTTGGAACTTAACTTTGCATCTCATTTATATATATATATATATATATATATATATATATATATATATATATATATATATATATATATGGATATAGAATATAATGTTTTTATATTTTCAGTTGCTTTCACTTGATTTAAAATCCGCTTTTCCGTTTCTGTTTATGATATCTCTATGTGTCTGTATTTTGAAGAAGTGACCATAGCTTAACAATTTATAAATAAAGCATGGACAAGAGACACAGCTTAAAATAAGCTAATAATTTAAAAATGGATTGATCTAAATTAATTAAAATCATATAGTTCATTATAAATTAAATGAAAAAATAATCTGGTCTTTGGTAGACAAGAGTGGTAACTCTGGACATGTCTTAGGCTTATTCAACAATTTTAGTGAAGTAGAGTCATTCATGTGCCTGCCTGATCAATAGAGAGAAGAAGTATATGCATGTATACACAGGCGGTTATTTCAGTATTTAAGTTCCTCGGTATTAGCTCCGATTTAAATTGAACCACTGAGGTCAAGGTTCTACTTTTATCTCACCGTGGTGCTTGTAGTGACGTCTGCTAATCGTTCAGTAATGCCAGGGTTAGTTCAATCAATTACATTGCTCTACAAATTTTATGGCTTCATGCCAATGTAAGCAATTATTCTTCTTATGTTATCGAAATACACAATCATAATCAATTACTATTGTCTCTGAAGAACGTTGAAGAAAAAAAATCAAATATTAATATTTCAGTCTGAAGTAACTATGTTGTATTAGATAAATTTCCATAGAGGCACAAATATATATTGTTCCAGACACAATAAATATATGTGACCAAACCCATTGTTATTCTTCTTACTCTTGTTTAGCACCTGATCAAACAAAATTATCAAGGGCGTTCCAAAAAAGACATTCTCGTCTGTTTGTGCTATACTTGATTGTGGAATGTCTTGTAAATACTTAACTTTTTTAAGACAATATATTGTGATTTAAGGTTTAGCCGACCACACACAGGTTTCTTTGTTGATAAATTCCACTATATTTATTTATTCTTTGGTTCTGATTTTCACCAGCGAAATGGTCGGGTTATGCGAACGCACAACAAAATACAAGGTGCTATGTCAGTTCAGTTCCAACTGAAGTCAACTTATCCATGAAAGGATGCTTAACTGGTACACGTTTTATAGACCCCCCCCCCACCCGAAGGGATGAAAGAAAAAACAAATCGACCTCGGTGGAATTTGAACTCAGATCATATGGCTGGGGTTAGTGACAAGTATCACTAACCATTTTATCTGGCGCGGTAACGATTCTGCAAAGCCGCCGTCTTTCGGCATGCTAACAATGCATCGACATTAAGCAGGATAAAAGGATTACGGCATGGATGCATGTTTTATAAGCAAAATTAAGAACTCCATTGATAATTTGAGGTTGACGCTTGCAGGAAAAGTAAAAAAAAAATGAAGAATGAAAGAAAACAACATAATGTTCAGTGGAGGAATTTGCAGATGACCGATGCTTGGAGAAGAATGACAAGTCATTGAAATGGATTCTGTAAAGCTTGGCAATGAGATGAACAGAACATGTGTGACGAGAGAAAAGAACGCCAATCGGGAGTAGTTGTGAGTAGATGATATTTGACAAGCCAACGCCAAGGAGCAGAAGAGTTTTTTATATGCTGGGCAAAAAGTGAGAGAGCTGACAAGAGGAATGTTGACGAGATATCGGAATATATTAGTGAACGTATTAGCATTTTGTTTTAGGAAATATGTTTGAGTGAAGGAGCATGGAGTAGTGTTTACGGTATTTGACACACGATCGCAAAATCGTGGTTTCGATTCCCTGCGGGGCGTTGTCTTCAAGAGCAAGATATTTAATTTCACGTTGCTTCAATACACTCAGCTGGTAAATATGAGTCGCTCAAGAGGCCAACCATGTCAGATTCTGTAACATCCTGAATCTCCCTGAGAGATACGTTAAGTGTACAAGTGTCTGTGGATAGTTCAGCCACTTGAACGTTAATTCCACGAGCAGGTTGTTCCCATTCATCGGCTCAACTGGAACACTCGTCGTCGTAACCGACGGAATGCCACTTATATCTGAACATGTTACAGTTGTAACATCAAAGACATGTGGTATGTACTTCACTGTGAATCTCGCAGTCCTGTCTCAATTTTGCCCTTCGGAGGTCGATAAAATAAGTACCAGTTAAATACTGAAGTCAATTTAATCGACTTTCTCAGTTCCTCAAAATTTCTGGCCTTGTATCAAAATCTAACTCATTATTTGTAGCCTGATCTACTTCGAGTCACGCTATTAAAAACGAATTATACTTACCTTTGTAACGCAGTCTTTTCTATGTTGAGAACGTACTTCGCCTTGTAAGTTCTCTGGTGATGATCAGATACAGTATTTTGCCGCAAACGATAGACTCGGCATCATATTCTTTATCAATAGATATAGTCTAATTAATGATATTTTTCAAATATATTTCATTTATCAAATCTCCAAATCTTTAAATGTCTGAATGTTTCAGACAAGCTATTTATAAGGTATTATTTTAAAGATAACTCTTCTCATCCACAATGTCTATGTTTACAATATTTCTATCCATGTTGATTCTATCTTTCAGTATCGCAAATTAACTAATTAGCGAGTAAAGATTGATTGTTGTGTCTGCCCTCTCAATCTGATAGAAAAACAGGAGAAATGTTCATTCAAATCCCAAACTGACGTCATGAAAAAAACAACAACAAAAAACAAAAACAAATACATAAAAGAAACTCAATATAGGATAATGTGCTCCTTGATAAAGTATTCCTCAGAATAAGACAAGATGGTCATGCCTGGATTGCCGCAACTCATAGAGCACTACTATCAGAGTTGACCTGGGGTAGGGACAGACATCTGAAACAGCAACAACAACTGCGATACACTTAGATCATTCATTCCCAAAGTGGGCGCAATTGGCCCCCTAGGGGCGGTGGAAAGTTCCAAGGGGGCGTTGATGAAAAGCGGGGCAATAATGGGGTAGCGATTCATGTAAAAACAACAAAATAATGGGTTCATTGGGTTAAGTTTCATTTCTGAAATACAGTTGCTTTGTATTCGTTTCAGAAAAAGGTTTGATTGTAATGGTTAGCTGAGATGGGGGTGCTAGGAATGTGGCTTGGATGTCAAGTCTAGTACTTATTCTATCGGAGTCTTTTCCTGAACCGCTAAGTTACGAAGACGTAAGCACACCAACACCGGTGGTCAAACGATGGTGGTGGGACACACACACACACACACACACACACACACACATATACGATCCGTCTACCAAATCCACTCACAAGCCTTTGGTCGGCCCGAGGCTATTGCAGAAGGCACTTGCCCAAGGTGTCACGCACTGGGACTGAACCCTGACCCATGTGGTAGGGAAGCAAGCTTCTTACTACACAATCACATACAGGACGGGTTTCTGCACAGTTTCAAACTATCAAACATGCATAGAGTTATCCATTTTGCACCTAATTTGTACGAGACACTTTCGTCAATGATGGTTTCCGGGGATTTCTCCATGGCAAAGTTATTCAATTTACAAAATGTTTAATATAAAGTATATCTAGTTAAATAATCTTAAGGTGAATACGATTCACAATCCGGTTTTCATTCCCCACTAAAAACTTTTTCATTTTAATTACAATGGCACCGACTCTGCAGAAAATGCACAAATATTCTACTTGAATATATTATAATCATTTTTTTTTCTTTTACCGTGATGCACTTTGTGATTTCTAAAAAAAATTAATACGTCCAAGCTAATATTATCTGACCTCAATTATTCTCATCTATTTCATTCTTCTTTATTTCCTACGGCTTTGGCAGTTATTATCTCTCTTCTTTTTTTCCTCCTATTTGGAGGGAAATTTTATGTTTTCTTACTTACTTTCCACTAATAATTTTTTACCATCTTATCTTTCTTGATATTCTATTATGTTTCGTACACTCAGTTTTCTTATTTGTTTTTGCTGTAGTCTATCGTTTATTCATCTTTTGTTATTTGTTATTTATATTTTTCTACCGTTTCCACCTGCCATTCTTCCTTTTTCAGTCCTTCTCCTTGAATTTCTATTCCATTCATCTTCGTTCCACAAACACCTTGGCAGTAAATAGCATGATTTGTACTCGAGAATAAACAAAATATTAGTATCAAATTTGGCTAAAAGCCAGAAAACTGTAGGTAGCAACAGTAAAATTGCAAAAACAAAACCATTCCTTTGTAACAATATTAAGGAATCGTTGAAAGGAAAAAAAAAAGACATCCACTGGAACGTAGAAACACATTCTGATAAGAGCCTAATTTTATGCACTGTATTGCTTGTATGCTCAAAATCAATGACTGAACTCGGATTTGCAGAAAAAATAACCATTTTCAAGTTGATCAATTTAATCTTTGAATAAAAGCAATGAACTAAACAGCTGCACTCTGCAGAATTCGGCAGGAATTTAAAACAAAAAGAAGGAAAATTAGTGTATATAATGAACAAATGGGATTTTAAAAATTAGTTGTAACTGACAAATCAGATTACATATACTATGGGCTCATAACATTAATTCTAATTCTGTGATTGGAAATGAAATTGGATATAGTTGTTTGTTTAAAGAATCCAATAATTTTGCTTGCTGTACTCTGTTGGAGATCCATAAAAATATATTGGGAAGTAAAGGAATCACAGTGATATTTTGTGTCTGGTGTGAAAGTACTTCATATTTGAAATTGCATCTCAGCGCTTAATCAATCAATAGGATGCGCTTCTATTTCATAGATGCTGATAAATAATAACAGCAATCGCGATAAAACTGTAGTAAATACTTTGATGTTTCTAATTCCTCGTTGATGGGATTTCAACTTCGTTTAATACGTGTTTTTGGCTATTTGCATCAATGTCACACTTCTTACAGACTTTAGATATTTTAGTTGGATGTGAAAGAGTATTGACTAAGACTAATAAGCTTCCAATCTGTGAAATTGAAATCGGGACCTCATCATTGTGAATAGGACTTTTTAAACTTGCAACCATGCTGCACCCATGCAAACCACACATGCTAGCACACATACACATACGCTCACATTAACGTACATACACTATCTTCCACACACATACTTACACACACATATACGCATACCCATGCATTCACATATATGAAAATGTGCTTTTCTTTTGCCGATGACTGTACGTAAACATGCTACCATCAACGATTTCTTATTAAAAAATGGTAACTTCAACGTATAAGAAATACACCGGTTATGTGTTTCTGCGGACAGTGATAGAGGGGAGAATACAGGGAACAAAACTGAGAGTTTGAGAAAGAGCGAAAGTTATTGACAATATTAGACAGGGAAAGTTATATCATTCAATGAAGAGGACTGCACAGGTTAGAGACTGCAGGAGATTTTCATATGCACGGGACTCATCCAACGGAAGGCCACTCGATAGATATATATGTGTGTGAATGTGTATGGGCGTGCGTTTGTGTGTGTGTGTGTGTGTTTGTGTGTGCATATGTGAGTGCATATGTAAGGGCGTGCATGTGTATGTGTCAATCCATCCGGCATTTTATAGATACAAATATTAAATACTAATTATTTCAAGAATATTCACTGGTCCTGCAACTCAGCACCATGGGAAGCAGATGTGTGTCATCCAACAGCATTGTCGTAGAGACAAAACTGTTCTGCATGAACTCATCCAGTTTCTGAGCGTTGCTCATTTGTTAGATTATCTTGAAAACGTGCTGTCGCGTGTAGGACGGATACAACTGACGGCTGAGTCCATTGTGAAGACGGTCCCGCCTCCTTGTTTAGGGCCGCAAAAGCCAGTAGCATTTATCTTTTTGCTGGCTTTTAAAGAAAGACGTTGCATGGTGGACAAGATTGAAAGGGTTGAAGTCAGACACCTTCCTGTTTGGCCAAGTCCTTATCAAAAAGGAAAGTGAAGGTTGAGAGAAGGAAGCGGCGCCTTCCTGCAAATTTGGTGAAAGGTGGATGAACGTGGCAAGGATGGTCCAGGTGAACGGTCTTGCTCTAAACAAGCATCTTCAGATGAAGTGAGGTCGGTTATTCTAGTGGTCAAGGCGACCGCGGGTTTACCTTGTTTTCACGAGGGAATTTTTTTCTCGTTCGAATTATTTAGTTTCATTGTTTTTTTTTTTTTTGTTATTTCTTTGTTTACACGCATTCACCTAACCTCTCATAATATGATGACATACAGTATCGTCCTTTGCCGTGCTTTTTCTATGTGTAAACTCTTAGTCGTAAAGAAATAAATCATCACCATCATCACCATCATCCTCATCATCCTCATCATCATATTCATCATCATCATTCTCATCCTCCTCCTCATCATCATCATCATCATCGTCATTTGTTTTAGAAAACACTTTGCGTTTCATCCTATAGCAGTAATTTCTAACAAAGTCACAACAAATTATCGTTTATTCGTATTTTTTTGCTTTGTTTTTGTTTTGTCTCCCCCCCCCTTCGAGATGCATTACAGGATATGAACCGGATACTGTGAAGTTCATGCTTTCACCAAGGACATTAGCGAACGTAATTGAAGTTTGCTGCACCTCATAATTAAAACCGAGTCATGTAATTGACTTGACAAGATTTTTAATATTACGAGATATATATATATAATTGCAGACAAACAATGCTTTTTGATTCGTGGATGTTAAGTGAGAAATGTATTATATTGTTGCCATACCTTTCTCAAGTGCTTTTAGTGATGTAGGTAAATGATAATGATGAGGTTGATGAGATTTCGTAATATAGAGTTGTTTCAAATTACAAATTATATGTAACGGGGACAATATAGCGTTTAATTAAATGTTGCAGGATGTCAAGGCTTTTTCTCTGTTGTGTGAGTTTCAGCTTAAATCTCTGTGATATCGTTGTTGTAAACAGAGAACTTTTGTAATATCTGATTGGATATTTTCGATATGCTTATCAATTGTAACATTCCTACCAGCTTCAAGGACATTAGCAATAACAAGAACAATAGAAAAAAGGGGTTGCTGATTACTGATAAACGAATCAACCGTCTTCCTAACATCATATATCTGATCGAGCAAAACTGAATAGCGGCTACTGAACAACAATAACAGTAATAGTAATAATAATAATAAGAGCAACAGCAACAGAAGCAACAAATAATACAGATTCCTATTGTAATTATAATCAACAAATGCTAAATTAGCCGAATAAGCCTGCTGTGGTGGGTTTCAAATCGTACTAGGGGTGTTGACGAGCAAAGAAGCTGTTAGATACGACCTGTATAATTATCATCAAAAGATGTTTGGCAACATGTGATGCCGAGATAACTACGTTCTCTATGATTTAAGTAGAAACAGAATAGTAGTAGTAGTAGTGATAGCAACAGCAGCAGTAGTGATAATAGTAGTAGTACTAGTTGTTGTTGTTGCTGTAATTGTAGTAGTAGTAATTTAGCCTAATGCCACCGGTCATCGTCTTTACGTTTTGAGTTCAATTTCCACCGAGGTCGACTATGCCTTTCATCATTTATGAGTCGATAAAATAGGCACCAGTTACGCACTGGGGTTGATTTAATCGAGAAGGGATAATTTAATCTGTTCCCCCAAATTTCGGACCTTTACCTATGGCGGAAAGGATTTTAAAACGAAGGGAGGAGCTTTCAAAGTAATTGATACGCTGGACAAAATGTATAGCGCTATATCTTCTGGCTTTACGTTCTGACGTCAAATGCCTTAGAAGTCGACTTTGCCTTTCTTCTATCGGGGTCGATGAAACGGGTATCAGTCGAGTCTATGAAACGGGTACCAGTCAAGTCGATGAAACGGGTAGCAGTTGAATCGATGAAACGGATACCAGTCGAGTCGATTAAACGGGTAGCGGTTGTATCGATAAAATGGATACCAATTGAGCTTCTTCCCACTGAATTTCTAGTTTTGTGCATATATTAGAAACTATTCTTAAATGTCGGCGCGGAACAGGAGGAAGAGGATGAGGAGAAAGGCAAAAGAGAACCTTATGAGGTTTCAAATCTTGGCACAGGGCCAGCAATTTTATGGAAGAGATAAGTCGGCTACATCGACACCAATGTGCAACTGGTACTTGTTTAAACGATCTTCTAAGGGATGAAAGGCAAAGTAGACCTCGGCGGAATTTGAACTCAGATCGTGGAGACGGAAGAAATGCCGCTAAGCATTTTGTTCGACGTGCTAACGATTCTGCCGGCTGGCAGCCATAAGAGAACCTTATAGTCATGTGTCAAAATACTAGATTGATATTTTAAATTAATTTACAAATTAATCTAAATTATAGCTAATCTGAAATGAAAATTTCTCACATAACATGTCATCTGTTACACGAAATTTTATTTATTATCTGAGTAAAGACGGAAAGAAAAAAAACTCCTCCTACATAGGGAAAAAAACCCTAAAAATAAATACAAAATTCTAGAATTAAAGAATCAGGAAAATTGAGAGAAGAAAAAAAGGAAAAAAAAAGAGGAAATCGAAATTAATATATTGAAAATTATATGAAAACGCACTTAAAATATAGGGAGAGAAAAAATTACATGTCACTGGAAATTAGTCTTTGAGAATTTCCATTTGTAAAAAAAAAAATCATATTTTCGATAATTAAGTATATTTATTTATTTACTTAGTTCAGTAATTTATTGCGTTTTAAATGCAAAATATTTACAGCAGTTGTAGTAGTAGTAGTAGTATCATCATCATAATAATCACCACTATAATCAGCAGCAGCGGCACCGCCGTTACCACCACTATTACTACAACTAATACTACTACTAAGGTTGACAACTCAGATGAGACCACCACGGCTGACGATTTTACGCGGCGGTTAGACTTCTTCAGACCTAATCTACACCTGTAGTGTACAAGCATTTCATTCGATGCGCTGACCATTCTGTCATTTCGCCTCCTCAGTTTCTGCGTTAGGCACAATCTCAGGCCTTATACCAATATCAGAAACGGTTGTTAAGACAGCATATGTTCTGAGTTCAAAGTCGATGTCAACCTTTCAACCCTCGGAGAGCGATAAAAATCATACTCCTGTCATTTACTGGGGAACGATGCTATCAACTAACTCCCATGCCATCAAAATTGTTGGTATTGTGTCAAATTTTGAAAACATCATTAAGACAATATGGTGGTTTGAAAAAGGAAGCTTTAGCAGTTATCTCTAGCTGATAGAATAGCCACAATAGTCCTTCACGTTGATTTGTACCAGGAAAGTAGTTGTGTTAGCAGTAGCAGCACTACTACTACTATTACCACCACCACTACTACTACCACCACCAATACTACTAGTATTAGTAGTAGCAGCAGTAGAAGAGATTCGAAGAAGACTTTAAAAGTTACAGATTTCTGATTATTTTATCTATCTATCTTTCTATCTATTTATCTATCTATCTATACAGTATTATGATTAAAGCAATGCTTTCATCTTTATCTCGTATTTACCTCATCTGTGTAATATTTAAATCATATCAGATTCTATCATTTATCTGTAGAATTGGACGGAGTATTTCAGAGCCAGCTGAAAAGATCATTACTACAGATTATATACTGCATATGCCACCCATGGTGTATTTCACTTTATCTGACAAGAAAAAGTATCGGATCCTCTAGAAATTTATCCTGATATGAACTGACATGTGATGCACGATTCGATTTAACTCTTATTTTCGTTTTCCGACCTTAAAACTAGTGGAGCTTAGCTAACCACCTTAAAAAACAGAAAACGATAGCAAAGAGAAAAAGTAGAATAAACCAAAAGTTTATATTTATCGTATTTATTTCGGTAGATTTTAATCTTTGCATATCATCTTAGCTTATTTTAATCTTGGTTTCTTTGCATCTTGACTTACCTTTATCTTAATCTGGTCTTTATCCACTGTTTTATATTTCTTCGTAATTTAATTTTCCAAACACCTCCACAGCTTAATAACGGAAGCCAGTGAAACAGAAAACCCGTGTATGCCGCTGTTTTACTGTTTTAATATCTCTTTTTCTTATATTTCTCTTAACCTCAAAGTCGGTGAGCTGGTGGAATACTTAGTGCGTCGGACAAAATGCTTTAGCTGCATATATTCCGGCTCTTCACTTTCTGAGTTCAAATTTCACCAAGGACTACTTTGCGTTCATCTTTTCGGAAAACGCTTCCTCAGAATCTTTGGCCTTGTGACAGAATATATGAAAATATATATATAAAAGTATATTATATAAAATAAACAATAAATAAACAGGTTCATTAAAATATTGGATGATTTTCCTCGAGGAATTTCTTCCGACTATCAACACATTTAGTTCAACTTCCGCTGAGGTCAAGTTCTTCCTTTTATCCTAACGTGGCTAATTAAAAAAAAATATATATATATATATATATATATATATATATATATATATATATATATATATACATATATATATATCTCATGTGTGGTGGTTAGGTAGACCTCTAACATACACACACGTAGTGATTAATATGGCATACGCCATATGCCCACGGGCATATATATATATATATTTCTGGAAATGTATCTAATTATATTTTGGACATACACTTTTCTTATATACAACTGTATTGACTTTCTCATTGTTCATGCCGTTCTCTGTATAGGCATAAGTGTAATTCTTTTCCAGACAAATCGCATTTCATATTCGAAGCTTTCTTGAAAACTATATGATGTTATCGAGGCATCCATCTACGAGTCCACTGCATCTTATAGAAAAAAGAGCTGTAAGCTAACGGAGTTCATGAAATTATAATTTATTCTTTCCCATCTCTCTTTCTTATGTGTGTGTGTGTGTGTACTGTGAGCGTGCACATGCCTGTATGTATGTATGTATGTATGTATATATGTATGTATGTTACGAAGCCAATGAGCTCAAAAGGGAGATAACACGTGAGGGACAAGTTTTAGTTTAACGCTTAACAAAAGCAGTTAGACATGCAATTTAGAAAACAAGGAGATGGTATGTTATTAGATATGACAGTAAATGCTGTAAATTGTTCACGAAAGCCTTGATTTTGTCTAAAGTGATCAAATTTATAAAAGCATACAGGTTCTGAACGCTATATATATATATATATATATATATATATATTTGCGAGTAAAAATAAATACAAAAAAGGTGGGTTTTTTTGTATGATTGTGTATAGAGGAATATATTATTTTGCTTAAAAGAGTTCCAACACTGTCTGTTTTTTTATGTTTTATTTATATTCCTGCAGAACTAATGTGGGGTATAGAATATGGAATATACAATATATAATATGATATACAATATACAATATAAAATAAAATAAAATAAAAATGGATGGCACCATGAAAGAAAGTATTGAATGTAGATGAAATATTGAGTGTTCAATATAAAGGATCAAATATATAAATATATAAATATAAATATATATATATAAAGGCGACTCGAGTTTCAGGGCTATTTCCCTTCGTCATGGCCGGTATGACAGACTTTAACAGACTGTGTATATATATATATATACACGTGTGTTCGTACATACATACATACATACATACATGTATAATACCGGTGAGTGTATGTGTATATGTTGGTTGAAAACTTCAAAACATATTCACAATTATAAATATTGCACATAATGACGTGTCTTACTCAATCGAATTTTCATAAACTACAGCGTTTGTGTTTCTTTTGAAATTATTTGATTTTGTTAGTGTCTCGTTTCCTATTCTATTCCCGTCATATTCTCGTTATGTACACGATTTAATGTCACGATTATATATTTGTAATAGTTTTACTTTGTGAAATATTTATCATAATATTTTTCAATATATAACTCCCGAAACAACAACGAGAATAACAACAACAACAGTAATAATGACAAAAATGAAGTTGCTGAAAGCCATTCCTATCGAGAAAGCCATGTTTCTCAAATATTTTACTCAATAAAAGCGAATTTTGTGTCTTTTTTTAGAAAAAGAAAACTAAACGAAAAAGTTGTCATGATAAAAAAAAAATATGAAAATAATGTTTGAACAAGTTATTTGAAGAAATTAGTGTCAAATAAATGTTGGTTGGTTGGTTGGATTAGAGAAAAAAAATATAAAAGAACCATATAGTAAAAGACAAATATCAATCGATTAAAGTGTGGGAGATATTAACAATACTGTAGAAGAATTAATATTTATGAAAAGTTACTGAGAGGTTAGTGACGGAGGTCTGAAGCTCAACATAGCAATAGACTTTTGAAAGGTTCGCCACAGCTATGAATAGTAAAGAAGCAACATTATTGAGAAATTCACTAGACCATTAGAAGACAAGACAGTGCAGATGAATCAGGAATAGAAAGGAGTAATTTATAATAAAAGATCATAGTACCATTATTTATCAATGTCATAATTGTCATCAGACAACAATGAGGTAGCAAGATGGAGAGACGAAAGACGTTTGTATGTATTTTTCTTATTTTATATGCACAGCCGAAATACCAATCAGTTAACGGTAGGTTAACAACACTTGGTTTTTCCAGGAAGTCGTTCTTAAGTCTTCTTCCTTATTTGATATCGGTAAACTTCCTTGTTCATGACAACATATTTTCCTGTTATGTCTTTTTACGTTGTTGTTGATTATTCAAGATAGGAAAACATCAAAGCTAGGTTATAATATTAATAATATTTCATCTAATATAATATTTTTTAAAGTTAAAAAGATGTTCTTCTTTACTGAATAAATGTCAGTCACCATTGTTACTTATACAAAGCCGAGTAAGTAGAACAGATATCTGATGTGATGGCTTGAAAAACTGTATATATAATAAGTTCTTCATCGAAATTACAATTCAAAGATATACGCCTCTTTACTCGGCTAAATAGATTTTAGGAAACGATAATAAAAGGAACCAAAGATCGAGTCTCTATGTAGTCGCGTAATCTGCTAGAAATATAAAAATGTCCTTCATATGAGATCCTAGTTACCAAATATGTGTGTCCATTTTCATGTAGTTCTTGAAAATAATTATTCCCTCAGAGACGTGATAGCCGCGGTTAAGACGCTTTTACTAGCAGCTTAGCAGTATTGTGATTATATGGTTGTGTAATTTGTTAGAAAGAGAAGGCGCATCTCTTCCAAAATTATACCCTACGGTCTTTTGTTTTCGGTAAATTTGAACTATATATATATATATATATATATATTGTTGTTATTATATTAAACTGTCGTATGTTTATATTAGACTCTCGTATATATTGTTGCTATTATATTAACCTGTCGTATGTCCAAATTTGGCCAGATGCGTTTTTTACAATATATAATTGTGCTGGCGGCGAGCTGGCGGAAACGTTAGCACGTCGGGCAAAATGCTGTTTACCTTCTCAGTTCAAATTCTACCGAGGTCGACTTTGCCGTTCATCCTTTCGGGGTCGATAAATTAAGTACCAGTTGCGTACTGTGGTCGATCTAATTGACTGGCCCCCTCCCCCCAAATTTCAGGCCTTGTACCTAGAGTAGAAAAGAATATTTATTTTTGCTTGCAATTGCTGGTTATTTTGGTCAAACGATTGTATCTCTAGCTGCTTCAGATGCCAAGATATCAAAAGTTGTTAAAGTGTAGAACAACGGTTTTGCTATGGAATGGCGAAACTGTCTTTTCGTCTTCTGAAAGAACAACGTTTTGGAATTACGACACTTTTGCAGAAAATTATGATTATATGAGTTAAACGACGTTTCCGACACAATATATTACATAAGTAATTTTCAATCTTATCGATATATTGTTAATAAGCCTTACAAACTGATTATAAAATTACTGACCGATAAGAATTAACGAGTTGAAAACTTTTCCTTTATATTAAAAACACAAAAGACTATAAATTTACCAACAATTTCGTTGGGTTCCTTACCCTTCGAGTTCTCAACTTAGCCTGTAGCATTTCAGAATTTGAACATCACTGCAGGGAAAATTTTGCCTTCGTATTGCAAGCAGTAACTCAGTTAATCGATCACTATTCACACATTATATAAAATATCAGAGACTTTATCTTCTATATCTGTAACTTGCATCAATGCATGTGTTTTTAATAACGCCTCATTGTACGTGCAGAGTGGTGTGTGCACTGAACGATATGTTTTTTATAGACGGATTGGTATAATACATGCGCAGTCAATGTTAATACATTTCCTTCTGACTTCAAGTAAGCTGTACACTGTTTCTTTGTCTGCCGTTTCTTTAGCTTTTTCTCTTCTGTTTTTTTCTGTATGTATTTTCTTTTGTTGCTGAAATAATAAGAGATAAGGAGATGCTGTTCTTTTGTGGATACAGTCATAGAAGCACATGCACTGATGAGCAATGGTGTGGGAGAACGGTCGTATATATATATATATATATATATATGCATATATGCATATGTGTGCATATTTATATTTATATATGTACGTACGTATACACACACACACATATATACATATATAAATTTAGCATATTACATACATACATAATACAACACACATTTGTAATATATGTGTACATACATACATACCCCCACACATATACATATCTGTACGTATGCGTTTGTATGTATACGTGTACATGTCTGTATTCATATGCCTATCCATGTTAAATATACAGTGTGTGTGTTTTTCTTTGTGTGTCTGTGTGGATATATGTATAGATATATATGGGTATATATATATATGTATATGAGTATATATACGTTTACATGTAAATATATATATATATAGTTGTATATATATATATATGTATATATATATATATATATATATATATATATATATATATATATATATATATATATAAACAAATATTCATATATAGATGTATTTCTCTGACTGTCTCTCTGTCAGTCTCTCTCTCTCTCCATATATATATATATATATATATATATATTTGCGTTGAACCTATTGTATTTTTCTTAACAAGATGAAATATTCGCTAATGGAAAAAATGCATTTTCTAAGGCTTCGTCTGAATTCTCAAGTGCTATAGATAATAATATCACGTGTCTTTATCTGTTCTATAAAGTGCAACACACAGGAATAATAGATATTTCTATTGATTTCTAAGGTCGGTGGATTGGTAGAATCTGTAGAATGGAGCGCAGAGGCCAAGGTGCATTTAGTTATGCTTCATGATTTTCTAGTTTCGATTCCAGTCAAGGTCGAATTTGACTTTAGGACTTTCAGGTCGGCAAAGTGTTATAATAATGTAATATCTTGCCTGATGCAATGGAAAAGTTCCTTGCTCCTAAAATGGCGTAATATCCAGGCAGTTACGTATAGTAGTCAATTACATAAATGGAAATCGACCCAGAGAGAGTGAGATTAAGAGATGTATATATATATATATATATATATATATATATATATATATATATACTTTATTAATAAAGCTGCAAAGACATCACAAGACTGTTACTTAGTTTCACGTTCCCGTTCGTCCGGCGAACGGGAACGTGAAACTCTGGTTAACAGTGTTTTGTGAAGTATTTGCCGGTTTATTAATAAAGCATATTACTGTACCTCTGGTATTTGAGTACTATTTTTCCCTACATTGTTTCACATTTATGTGCTCACTCTGGTATATATATATATATATATATATATATATATATATATATATATATATATATATATATATATATATATATATATATATATATATATATGTGTGTGTGTGTGTGTGTGTTATTCAGCCTTCCGGAATAACAGCAAAACAGAAGCCCGAATGAGTCTGTCTCCGTTAGGGCTCTGCGAAACTTCAAGTAGCACTGAAACCGAATCGATCTGTTTTAAATGATACATGTACTGTCCAGAGCTCTTTTCTTTCGTTTGTCCATGCACTTGCTTGTGTATATATATATAATAAGTACACATATATAGATACACATACATACAAACATATATATATATGTATGTACATGTGTCTATATATTAATATATATATGTATATATATACATATATGTATGCATATATGTACGTATATATATATATATATATATATATGTATGTATGCTTATATATATGTGCGTGTGTGAATGTTTCTCTGTATTTGTGTGCACGTATTCAAATGTATATATATATATATATGTATATATATATATATATATATATATATATGTATATATATATGTCTATATACACAGACACAAGGTCAAATTTGAAAGAAAGGAACGGTCGGAGTTTCGACCGCAGTTATTTAGTGGTACTTTGTTTTGTGCTTGCCTGTGAAGCAAACTTCTCTTCGCCTTAGTTTCTAATTCCATCAAAATATTTCATGACTGAGGGAAGTCAATAACCATTTATATTAAGACTAATAATTAAATAGTAGTTATTTTATCGACCCTACAAAGATGAAAAGCAAAATTTACCCGGAAGTTATTTGGTCAGAGAACATCTATGAATGAAACGAATTACCATAAGGGAGTTTGAACGACTGCCAATGCACTGCCCTAAAACAGATAACAATAATAATATTGATTCCTAAGGTGGCCATAAGGCCACACATTTTGAAAGAGAAGTATAATCGATAATGTTCATTCAATTACGTGATTGGTACTTTGCGTTATAGATCTTCGGACGGATGAAAGGCAAAGTTGGTTAATCTCCGTGGTATTTGAACTTAGAACGAAAATGGGGCCTTAACGAAATACCTTAAGGTATTTTACCGTATCTGTCATCTACCGCACTGAACACAACATATTAATATTAAAACCGTGTTACATGAAAGTGAATATTAACTCACTGCTATAAACCAGCAACTGATCTATACCCAAACTGCTGACAGGACCAATGGAAATCTATATCCAATCAATCAACGATATCCAAGGATTCGATTGTTCACAATTATAAGCAATAAAAATACCCCCACACCTTTCGCGTGATTTAGAATCAATAATATTGATAGGTTTAATAATCTATCAGGCTGCATGGGCACAGCTAATGGTTTTCACATCATATTAAGTTGTTGATAATATTTAGCCAAGATTAGCCCTAATTGTCTTAGCTAAAGGTATTGCTATGGCCAAAGCTATTGCGATCGTGATCAACCCTTTCTTCTTTAAAGCATAGGGTATGTGAGAGTATTGGTCAACATAATCTTATCTAACCCTTTTTTCGAAATTTGTCTGAAATGAAGGAAATATGGTTGCGACTCACAAATATTTTTTAACCTCGTATCACTTCTCCAAGCTGGTTGTCATATTAATATACTAAAATACGGCACAATTTGTGAAATGCTGTTCGCGAAGGGTTAGTGGTTTTATCAATTCGGATGTTCACCTTGTACATATTCATTCGACCCCGAAAGGATAACAGTCAAATTTGACCTCCACGGCATGTGAACTCAAAACGTGAAGATCTAAGAAATTCCGGCCAAACATGTTTTCCGATTTTGCTAGCAATTTTGCTTGGCGGTCCCCGAATGGTTTGTAATGATACTACTGTAGGCGAATATAGTAATTTTGCGCTGTAGTAAGATGAATTATCCTGTGCGTATGCTTCTCAAAATATCGTATGGTGTTTGTATATTATACTGTCCAGATACATTTCGTTTTTTCGTAGAGCTAGTGGATGAGAAAGTGATAGATCTGGTACGAGCAGCTTAAAAAAAAAAAAAAAACAGCAAATAACTCAAATACAAATCGAACACGATGGACATCGAAAATTATAGATGTCAAAGATGAACATGCCGGAAATGGAAATCAAAGTAGTGAGTGTCGGAAGAACTTCCGCAAAATATACTGTTCAACACTCAAATGAACAGTTATTTGTTTGTACACAATGATTGCAAAACGTCTTGAAAGAAATATACATTTTAAGAATGCATAATACTTACCTACCTACCTAACTACCTACCTACCTACCGACCCACCAACATACAAACATACATAATGCATACATACATGCAAATACATACATGTGTCCGAATATATATATATATATATATATATATATATATATATATATATATATATATGTCTCTATGTATTTAAATACACATATCTATATGTATGTATGTCTGTATGTATGTATGTATGTACGTCTGTATATATATATATGTACGTATTAAATATTTTTACGTCTATCCTATATATATATATATATATATATATATATATATATATATATATATACACACACATACACACGTACACCCACAGGAATACAAATATTATCGATAGCTATATCGATGTGAGAAATTTAGAAGACAAAGGTGAATTTGTTGAGATTCTTAAATTCAGAAAAATGTCTGTTTAAAGTTTTGCGTCATAAATGAACAGTCTGATTTTGTTTATTTACAATCAATCAATCAGTCACCACTACTACTACCACGAGGTTCTATAGAAAATACAGAATATCAAAATTTTACTACGAAAGACGCATTGCATTCATGTCTATGGAAATTCTACTGAAAGAGCCTATTTACAAAACATATAAATATACATATACATACACACACACGCACACATATATATATATGGATGATTGTGTGTGTGTGTGTGTATTTATGTACGTGTCTAAGGGTGTGTTTGTGTGCATGTATGCGTCGATGTTATTTTGTTGAGGTTTAGCAATATACTTCATCAAATGCATACTTGTATTTATTTATTGTTTAGTTATTTAATTGAAGTAACATAACGTTTTAATTACGTAAATATGAAATAACAGCCTTCTTCGAGGAATCTGATTGGCTGATAATTGCATTAATATCGAGCTAACAGAATTACAAATATCCAAAATAATTGAATAACGTAACCATTTTCCAGACTATTGGGTGTAATTTTTCGTGAAATGTTTCATATATTTGCCATAATAGAAATTATTGAAATACTGTACTGAATAGATGTTGTGAATTTATATTTGCATGACTTGAATGCCAACAACAATATTTGTAGCTGCAGCAGAGAAATAAACAGCAAATATTTACAAGAACAAATACATACTCAGTATATGGTATGTACGCCTATTATTAAATGTGAGAGTAACGGTGATGTTGTGGTTATTGTTATATATGTGTAGCTGTGTGATTCCTTCATGTTCTTCTTTTTCTTCTTTCACTTCCTTTCCACTTACCACCTTCTTTTCATTCTTTTCTCTTTCATTTCTTCTTTCTTCTTTTTCTTGAGGTTTCGAATGATACTTAGAATTCGAAATGTAAAGAACTAATTTTTTTTTGTTTTATTTTTTCTCGTTTTCTTTCATTGTTTTTGTTTTGTTTGTTTTTCGAAATAAACAAAGTGTGTGCATTGACGCTGCTGTTATTATGTTCGCTGCTACGGCTATCGTCATCGTCATTGTAATCATCGTCGTTAACGTAAACATCATGATCGGCATAATTATCATTATCATCGTCATCAAACTCGTCGTCATCTTCTTCCTTCCTCTTCTCTTCCTCCACCTTCTCATCCTCATCGTCCTCATGATCATTAGAACAACCAGCACTGCCATAATAATAATAATCATAATGATAATAACAATGATAATAATATAATAATAATAATAATAATAACCAGGCATCATCGTCATCATCATCACTACTATGAACACCACTAACACCACTGTTACCACCACTACCGCCACCACTACTACCACCATCTTTACGTTCTGAGTTTTAAAAAATGCCATGTCCCCTTTGCCTTTCATCCCAAACGAGGTCGTTAAAATAAGTACCAATTGTGCATGTGCTCAATGTAATCGACTCACTCCTACCCACCGAAATTACTGGTCTGGTGCCAAAATTTGAAGCCATAATTATTGTTGTTGTTATGATTAGTAATTCTCGAGCAGTCATTTGAAAAAAAGTTCGTTTCAGATAAGTGTATCTGACCATTTTAGAACACAATATTAAAGGAGGGATATTTAAAGCGTCCTAAAATTTTGTTGAAATGATTAGTGAGCAATTTGCGTGTGAGTATCGATATAGAAGCTTAGTCGTTTGTTTATGATATATATTTTACTAATTAATGTACTTGTGCTGACATTTGTAAATATACAAGCGGTGCTGGAAAGCCCTGGCTTTGGCTAAAGGAAAATACAGGACGATCAATTAATTATAATTTTATTCTACATCATCTCAGATGCACTCACTCCTTGCAGCGGTCCTTCAGCTTTTCTAAGCTCTGTAAAAGAACTCGGAAGCATGGGCCTTCAACCAGGCCTTCGTGATACCCTTAAAAGCAGGAACTTTTCAGCATCCTATCCTATCTTATTTCTGTCGAGTATATTTTGGATGGTTGGTATTTGGTATTGATCACTTTTAATTATTAGACACAATACAACAAAACAATGGTTGTCTGAACAATATCATCACTTTGAATAATTCCAGAAGTAATATTATTGAGAGAATATGTTTCAGGTTAGAAGCCCTGAGGTCACAATATTGCAGCAGCTAAGAGCCATCTGAGTCGCTAATTTGCATCAGAGATGCCAAATAACAGGTATCCAGATCAGTTTCCTTTCTTAATGCATATCACATACATGAAATTCTTCAACAAATTACCATAATCTATTTATCATGTCCAAAATCAATCCCGAAATAAATCGATACTCTCTGTGCTGATGAAGGAAATTTCAATTAACAAATTTCCTGCCTGGCAAAACTCATCAGCTAACACCTTTCTTTCAACAGTTGTTGATCTTCCTAATTGTGTTATTTACTGACACTGTAACGTCTCAAAGATTCACAAACTTACGTAGGTGAGAAGGCCCTTTTCAACCACGCGACTTTGGATTCAGTCCAACTACGAGGAATCTTGGGCAAGTGTCTTCCATTATAACCCCAAGTTAGAAATACTTTGTGAGAGAATTAATATATATATATATATATATATATATATGTATATGCACATATAATATAAATAGACATGCAGGAAATAAATAGACGCCTTCCAAATAGATGCTGCTCGTCCATAATACCCAAGCTTATGCAGATATGTAACACACGTTCTCGGACTAACTTCTAGCTGTTTCGCAATGTTAGAAGCCTTCGAACGGGGTCCGTTTTTCCACAATTCTCTTCAAACAGCGAAGCTTCCTTTACGACGGCCCAGGTCGGCTGGAACGAGAATTTGTTGATTCTTTTCTTTGGCTTTTGAATTGCACAATAATTCTATTAACAGTAGCAAGAGGAATTTGAATATTTTCGGCAATTTTTTGCTGGCTAAGACCAGCCTCAGACTGCCCAACAATACGACCTCTTTGAAAATCAGACAGTTCTGCTTGAATTTTTTGCGCGTGGCATGGTTACTCTTCGCAAATGTTTAATATAATGGTACCTGGAATGGAAAAGGATAATTACATTGTAAATTCTACACCGCTGAAAACATATTAAGACGCTTAGATCAGAAATTTTGAAAATTAAAGGTGCCTATTTACTTCCTGCATATCTGTGTATATATACATTGTAGGTAGGTAGGGTAAATCCTTACTCTTTGTACTTGAATCACATCTGCTTATTCCATTACTACAATCCAATATGGAGTGTCAATTGCTGCTGTATGCTAGTCCGAAATTCATATTAAGTTGAGATTTATGGAAATATTATTTGCAGCGTAATTTAAGAAAAGAGGAAATTGGAATTTTAATTTTTTTTGTATTATTTATTTACAGTTACATGTGTTTCATTTGCAAATACGAATTCCAACGTCTTAAATATTACATAGACATATAATGAATTTCCTATTAGAAGTTTCTCAGACAGAAAAAGTAAATAATAAAACTCTTACATTTCGATAATGCGTTGTCTAATATAAACGCTTCTTCTCTGTCTGAAGAATTTGGAATAAGAAATTCTTTACATGTCTATCTAACATATAAAACTTTGTGTTTCATATTAGCAAATGAAACTCGTGTAATGGTGAATAAATAATACCACAAAATTTCCAGATTCCTGCTTCGTTATCAGAAAACGGCATTATAAAGCGCATGTAACCGAAGATCGGTCTTATTAGTGAGTTTCATACTTAACTGCAGTTTCCAGTGCTGTATGATGCTGGTATCAATTTCGAGATAGACTAGCGTGCGGAATATGATCTTAATAGTAATAATAATAATACAGAGAAAATATTTATGATATTCAAATCTTTATAGAACATACACTCGTCTCGGCAAAATGCCGTAATATTTACATAACAATTCTAGAAGCTTGAGGCAATCATGTACTACGCTACATGAATGTTCCAGAATAAGTAAATATTTATTGAGCAACACCGATGAAGTGAGTACAAAATTAGATGACGGATCTACAATCGTTACGTATATATTTTGGCATTTTCTTGAAACGCGTATGTTTTCTAGAAAGCATTGACTATCATAACCGCTTTCTGTATATTGTAATTATATGTATATATATATATATATATATATATATATATATATAAATAATGAAATAAGAAATAGAAAGTCCTTGGTACAGTATTATATGTATGAAAAAGTGAATAGAGATAGCTTTTCTGATAATTTTTACACTTTAATCTTCAGATATTTATAAAAGGTGACTCTGATGGGAGTTTCTCGCTTGAAAGCGGTCTTCAAACTGATAATCTAAAGTTTATTTTTTGCTTAAATAAGGAGTGTTTGATTACAGGCATACACATATACAAACACCAACACCCACACATACATACATACATACACTGACACACATATACATAAGCACATATCTATATAGTGAGACGTACACCCACATATACCTACACACACCACACACACACGAACCTTGGACCTTATGTATGGTCCTATGTTCGTGATATGTATTTCATGAGCTAACAGAAGCGTTACCGCGCCGGGCAGAATATTTAGCGGCATTCCATCTGTCTTTACGTTCTTAGTTCAAATTCCGGCGAGTTTGATTTTTGCTTTTCATCATTTCAATATCGACAATGGAGTACTGGCGTCGGCATTATCGACTTATCTCTTCCCACGAAATTGCTGGCTTTGTGCCACGATTTGAAACCAATGTTTTTAACATATGATATGTTTCGCTTATATATCTCTGTTACATATCTCATATGTCATGTGCTTTATATCTCATATTTCACATATGCTATATGTGTTCCACATTTTATAAAAGTTTCACATCCTATGGTTCACGTCTCACCAGTTTTCGCTTCTTATATATTTCATACACACACCTATGTTTTCCATCTCATGTCTGACATATCCTATATGTATTAACATGTCGATAATTAGTATATCACATCTCTCAGATTAATAAATAACTCGCATGGCTCCAAGCTACTGTGATACCGTATTCTAAGGGCTTCTATCTGCAAACTTTCTCCCATCAATGTTATTCTTATAATTACTCCGTTTTGATAATACTATTCAAGATGTGCGTTAGTGATTCGTAATTCGAAATATATTAGCAAACATGAAACTTTCTCTTTCCTTTCTGTGTCAATCTAAAGATAATGCTCCAGGAAGATATCAGTCGGAATTTCTACAACAATTTAAAGAATCAAATAACTAATACTAACGTTCTCTTTCACGAATTGTATTCCTGACCAACTTCATAGCTTTTCAACCTTACTGACCAACATCAACTTCCCAATTATAGCAGATGCTTTAAACTTTCCAATGAGAATTCTTTCAATAATTCTAACGTATCATTGGAATGTCAAGAAGATATGTTAGGGAATCAAACTTAATTCAACGATGTTCTACGAAATGGTAACCCCGACAAACAAGAAGATATTCAATAGAAGTGATATCTCATTCAAAGCAAAATTTAGAATTTTCTTTACTGATGTTGTTTTCTTTCTTGTTGTTGTTGTTACTGTTGTTGCTTTTAGCCTCGGGTCAGGCTTGATTGAGTAGACGTCAGATCAATGGCGTTGCAGTCGTGACCATTTCGATGCTTTGCACATGCCGGTTTACATATACGTACATACACGCGTCTAGGTATATATATATATATATATATATCTTGGAATACATGTACATATTTCTATGCGCCTGCATGCATAAATACACATACATTTATCAAGGTGTGTTGCTATGTCAGGTTATATAAACATTATTTAACAGTAAGTTCAGTAATTTCTCAATAGTTTTAGTGATGTACATGTTCATTACACTTTTACAAGTACAGGATTGACTGTGACTTCAAGTTCGAGGTTTATAAAATATATACATGCATGGATATATATGAATAATATCTATTTATATACTCACATACATATGTACATATCCACGAGTCTCTCCCTTCTCTTTTTCTTTATCCATCTATTTAGATTATATATACACTCACGCGTACACACACAAACACACGCACACACACACATATATATATACATATAAACATACACCGATGTAGAGCTTCACGCATATATATATATATATATATATATGTATATATGTATATATA
>NC_142945.1:8656402-8662793 GCF_046866305.1 Octopus bimaculoides | reverse complement strand
TATTTCTAGATAGTCATGGATAGATTACTTTTGTTCAAGTAAGGTCGACATTTGGCTACACAGTAACGACATCAAGAAGAAGAAGAAGAGGAGGAGGAGGACGAAGAAGAAGAAGAGGAAGGTGAAGAAGACGGAGGAGGAGGAGAAGAAGGTGAAGAAGAAAAAGAAACGAAAGAGGTGAAGAAGATAAGGCAAAGAAAAAGGAAGGTGCAGAAGGTGAAGAAAAAGAAGAGAAGGCGGAGAAAATGAAGAAGTAGGAGAAGAAGAAGAAGAAAGAGAAGGTGAAGAAGGCGAAGAAAAGGAAGAAAGTAAAGAAGGGGAAGAAGTGGAAGACGTGGAAGAAGGAGGAGAAAAATAAAAAAAGAAGTACAAGAGTGAAGAAGAGGAAAAAGAAGGTGAAGAAGGTGAACGAGAAGAAGAAATCTAAGAAAAAGATGAAGAGGAATAATAATAATAATAATAATAATAATAAGAAGAAGAAGAAGAAGAACAACAACAACGCAAAATCATTCGCAATAACAGCAGAAATTAAATCTTGGAAATATTCTTACAATAAATAAATGAAAACATAAGTGGAAATACGACACGGTTTGTTTTATGTCTTTGTATTTCAGCTACTTAATCTCAGTGTTTTAAGATAAAAATTTCCTGCATTTGTAAACTACGTTACCTTCCATATTTCTAAGTATTAATAAAACAAGGAAAATAATAGAATAAAAGTAGCATAGAAGGTAGAAATTGATCCAACAATGTTTTAACTCTCAGCAAAAATATTAACATTGAATTTAGTAATAATTTATAATAACGTTATATTAGATATAACTAGCTGAATGAATTTACAAACAGCTTTACAAGTGTATGCTACTACTGCACTTTACTTTGTGTTATTTTACCAATGGACAAAGGCTCTTAGCCATCATGATAAAATGGAATTGGTCGTATCATATTGCAGTATTCTTATTGCATTTGCTTGTGTCTGTTCAAATCAGCTGCTTCCGATTGTAAAGACAGCCATATATAAACACCTGTAAAGAATTCAATATATTATTATTAGTGTACGTGTGTTTCAGAGTGAACGCATGTGTTCGTATGTGAAGTAAAGGCCTATTCGCCATAATCTAAAACGTTTTCGTTTCCATAGCATTCATAACACCCAGCAACTTAAATCATAACTGACTCGTATGTTTCCAATGTTTCTCACGTGTGTTAAGTGAAAGAAAGTCATAAAAAGTACCAAGGAGGGGGAAGAGGAGCAGATAAAATAAACAGAAAATGGTTAGTAACATTCAATACCTGAGATTCCTTTATACTTCTTAGGTAATTAGAAAATGACGTATGGCTTAAATGCCTACTTGCATAAACATCATTGCCTTCAATTTGTGAAATATAGAAATAACGAATTAGTGATGCTGTTCTTGCTGTTTAGCACACGCAGGAAGTTCATTACGATGAGTAATGATCAGAGTCAATGGTCATTCCAGCCGTGACCATCCCATCTTCATTTACATTCATTGTTTATGGCAAGTAGTCAAATAATGATAGAGGCGCAATGGCCCAGTGGTTAAGGCAGCGGACTCGCGGTCGGAGGATCGCGGTTTCAGTTCCCAGACCGGGCGTTGTGAGTGTTTATTGAGCGAAAACACCTAAAGCTCCACGAGTCTCTGGCAGTGGGTGGTGGCGACCCCTGTTGTACTCTTTCATCCCAACTTTCTCTCACTCTTTCTTCCTGTTTCTTGAGTAACGCTGCGATGGACTGGCGTCCCGTCCAGCTGGGGGAACACATACGCCATAGAAAGCGGGAAACCGGGCCCATGAGCCTGGCTAAGCTTTAAAAGGTGCATAAATAATAATATCATATAATGTGGCCTATGTTATTTTGTAAATATTGTGACTTGTGACATGAGGTTTCCATGTGACATTTACTTTAGCATATCACTACGTACATGTAGAGGCTTCCTCGTTGGTGCAATATCGTTGTTGTTGTATAGCCACAAGTGATCTCTGACCAATAGAAGGTGATTAATACAATCAAATCAAGAACCTCTCCTCTTATATTCAAATCTAATATTTATACAATGTGATACTCATATTTCCACGGTGATGGGGCAACATAAAGAACACAAAACATTTTCCCAACGATATTACTGAAGTTGTGAGACATGAAGTCTGGCGGTCAGGAGTATTGCACTCACGATCAGGAGATCGTTGGTTCAATTCCTAGATCGGCTGCGCGTTGTATTCTTGAGCAAAATTCTGCATTTCACGTTGCTCCAGTCCACTTACATGTAAATTGGTAAACCTGCAACGGACTAGTCTTCAGATAAGTAGGAATGTAGCCTGTTCACCAAGCCAGCCTACATGACCATGATTGGCCAGAGACAGACAGCTGTGGACGGAGTCCAAGGAGGGTGTCCTGCTTCAGGAGTGTCCTGCTTCAGGAGTGTCCTGCTTCAGGAGTGTCCTGCTTCAGGAGTGTCCTGCTTCAGGAGTGTCCTGCTTCAGGAGTGAAGCAGCTCTGAGTATTAAGATATTAAAATGAGAAGGAATACAAACAGAAGGTCTTTTTCTATTTGTATAATCTGTATTTGTCATCGCAATTCTATCTTTCCCAGGCTACCCTAACAAAACAGTCCATTCATCGCACTGACCACAGCCTTATGCTAACTAGATTATTTTTCGGTAACTCAATACTTCGCTTCTTACCGCAAACGGATATACTGTTTTGGTTCCTCTATCAAAACTTGAGAATGCTATTCAACACATTCAATAAATTTTTCTTTGCATGGAAACATTAGCCAATACTTTTAGAATTTTGTGAAGCCAAAAATCTCCTGACATATCGTCTTTCTGATCCACTTCAATGACATGATATATGTCATGTTATGTTCTTGATTTTTGCTTTCTTTCTCATGCCTCTTGAAAAATTATGCGCGCAATATATACATTACATTTCAATGTTCATACTTTGCATATATGAATGCATGTATTCATTTACAATTTGAGTGACTGGCAACCTAATCAGCTATGTCGAGAATGGAAATTGTCAAAGAATTGCATGACTTTCTTTGGCACTGGCACTTTATGGACATTACAATGAGAGCGAAAAGTATGGAAGACAATTCAATCTCAATTTTACCAGATAGAGTATGGGAGTGATACATGAAAAATATGCCCATCATTGTTGTTATCGTCTTATCATCATCATAGTTATCATTGCCATCATCATGAATATTATAACCGTATTCTATTTCTATTGCTGTCATTCGTTGCATAGATTTTCGGTTTTTGCCACAGCTATTTCTCTCACTTTTCTGTCTATCTACTGTGTCAATTTGACCATTTTTAACTAACTACAAGTAGGGGATATAAATATGTCATCTTAAAGGTTGTTGTCTTTATTTGGCCCCAGGTCAAGATTGATTAGCATTGTTCAGAAATTGAACCTCATGAGCAAATCCCTGTAACAACTAAGCCACACGCTTCTATGTACGTATAACGAAATACCAAAAGCATCATCATTTTGATAAACACTTTCTCGAAACAACTGCTAGAAACTCAAGAACAAATACACGAGCTTTGCACACAGAGAAAAGAAGCGATCAATCTTGTCATGTGAAAGGATCATCAGTTTAATGATTAACCAATAATTAACTTAATGAATTTTCTCCTCACCAAGGGTGTAAATTTAATTAACTAGAATTTCCTGGTTTATTACATCGCGTTTTCGCAAGTATTTTTGCACCCATCTTCGATTTTGTTTGTCATATGTAGCTTGCCCTTGAATGTTTCCCGAGTCTTGCTGTGTTATACAATACCGTTAGATTAACGAGCAGCTTCAGCATAAATGGGCGAGCTGATCAAGGTATCAGCACAATTGGTCTTAATATTCAAGAAATACAAGCTTTCTACATTGATTTCTACACAAGGCTCCTGCATTGATGCTGCATGTTTCTTGGAAAAAGTTGTTAGATATACTGAGATAAATTAAAGTGCCATTGATATTCGGTCTGAATCCTTGTAGATTAAACGCTTGAAAGAAACCGTAGATGGTAAAAGAGATTCGGAGCAATAATATATCTGAACGGGAGACAGAAGAATGGAGGCAAGTGGTTGCTTTTCTGATGCGTTACTGGTGTTGTTTTTTGTTATCGTTGTTGTTGGTAGGGGAGATGATGGTGTTGCTAATGGTGTTTAGAGCATATTATCTATTTATTAAGAAGACCTATGATTTACAGATTTCCAAGTTCTATAAGACGCTTTTTTTTAAATTTCTGCAAACGTACATTTCATCCTTCTTCAAGATGGCTGGGTGTGATACAAAGGGGTTGATTTGGTTGCTATTTCTAGCACATTTATTTCACGTTTGTATGTTCACTATCCGTATTGCATATTTTTTCTATTTCTTGTTTGCTTGTTGAATTTCTGTCATGTTTGATCGCTCGTTCGTTGGATCGACATTTCCCGCGGCTTCCCGCTGCCGGCGCCAATAGAAGGGATTAATATTATTGTTTAAAGGCGCGAAATTACGTTGACCCTTTTGCCAATAAATGATGAGAATTCGACGACCATTTGTCTCTGTTTTCAATTTGTTTGTGTAGTTATATGATTTTTAACTTACACACACACACACACACACACATAAAGTGATGGCGAGGGAAGGACAGGGACAGAGAGGAAGTGAGAGAAACCTCATAAACGAAATGATGTGGCGAAACCTCTTCGGAAGCGCGTCGGCTGGCTAATACTGCCTGTACGCATGATGACGGTATAATTTTTACTCCAGCACTCTTTATCATTATTATTATTAATATTATCATTGTTATTATTATTAGTAGTAGTAGTGGTAACAGCAGCGGAATAATTGTTGCTGCTATTGTTCATAATGTTGTCGTGGTGAATGTTTTTCACGCTGAAGACGCTGCCGATAGTATTGATGCTAACTATTATCTCTGACGCTTTATATATAAATGTGTGTATGCTGGACATAAATAATGGCTACATGAAAATAAAATGAAAAAATAAATGGAATAAAATAACAGATCAGTGAAGTGAAAAGAACATAATGTAAACCATGAGAGAATCCCATTAACCTTTTTAGCTTTGCAACCATAACTCCTCCTTCATACAACACTGTGACTGCTTTACAGCTGACCCGTGACTTTTTCTATGTGTATATATGTAAGAACTGACACATACATATGTATGTATGTGTGTACGTATATATATATATATATAAATTATATATATATAATATATATATATGTATATATATATATATATACTATACATACATATATATATATATATATATATATGCATATAAACGTATGCATATAAACGTATATACGTATATATATGTACATATAAACGTATATACATATAAACGTATATACATATAAACGTATATAAACGTATATATATGTATATATATATATATATATATGTGTATATATATGTATGTATCTATAAACATCTGAATATATGTGTACTCGGACACACACGCGAACACACACACACACACAGACACACACACACACACACACACACACACACATATATATTGGTACCTACGTACTTAAGTACATACATAAATTACACACGTGTGAACATGTTTCGAAACATAAGGCCACATCCTGGCGCGTGTGTGTTTGAATGTAAGCCTTTATATAGACATATTTCTATATATGTAAAGCGTAGGAATATACACACTCATACATATACTCACGCACACATATACATATATTCACGCACACATATACATATATTAACGCACATATATACAAATATTCACGCACACAAACACACAAATACATCCATATCAATATATAAAGACATACATAGTTATGTATCAGTAAGTATGTATATATTTATACCGTATTTAAGTGTACCTATGTTTATCGCCGTGTATACGTGTTTATAATGCATATCGAAATACATTAATACCATAATGTTCCTATTTTCTGCTTCTCATACGGGTTTCATTCAAATGGACTTGCAAAATCAGATTCTAATATCAGATTTTAAAGATTCTGCTATTATAGTACATATTGGTTATTTCCTTCTCTAATACTTCTTCCCTAATTTGCAAGAAACAGCTTGTGTGTGTGTATATATATATATATATATATATATATATATATATATATATATATACATGTCTATCTATCTATCTATTTGCATGTATATATTATAAATATATATGCATATATATATTCTTTTCTACTTTAGGAACAAGGCCCGAATTTTTGGGGGAGAGAGCCAGTCGATTCGATCGATCCCAGTACACAACTGATGCTTAATTTATCGACCCCCGAAAGGATGAAACGCAAAGTCGACATTGAGAGACAGAGAGGGCCAGAGAAATTTTTGCTTTTATCTTCCTCTCCCTCTG
>NC_142945.1:8633902-8651402 GCF_046866305.1 Octopus bimaculoides | reverse complement strand
GAGTTTTATCCCATAATATCAATTGCTGTAACCGAATCCTTTCCACTATTGTAATAATGGAAAAACGATAACGCATATAAAACAATAATGAATAGAAATTTCATAGGTTTGGATAAATGAATGTTTCTCTGCCTGGCTGAATGTAAATATATATGAAGTTTTCTATATAGTAAGTGGCTGAGAGTACCCTAGATTTGGTTTCGCTATATAATCTTCAAGTGACTAAGCGTAAAATGCACACACAATGTCGGATCTCTGGCTAGCTTCGTTTACTGTAGTCTCAGGACGACCAATACCATATGAATGAGTTTGATTCAAGTGAAACTGTTTGGAAGTCTGTTTTGTGTGAGTGTGTGTGTGTTGGTTTGTTTATGTGTGTGTATTATGTATGTGTCTGTTTTTTTAATTATTTTTTTGTTCGACTCCCTATCGCTTTTCAGCAAATGTCGTTTTGTTTACTCCTACGTAAGAGACTGATAGAAAAAACTACTAGACTTGAAAATAAGTTCTCTCGAAGACTTGGTCAACGAAGCACTTCGAGGCGATGCCCCAGCATGGCCACAGTCCAATATCTGAAACAAATAGAAAAACAAAACAGAGAAGTCACACGATACAGGGAAATGCCAGTCGAAAGGCCTGAAATTTGGCGGGGCGGAGGAGTTAAGTCGTTTACATCGACCCCAGTAATCAACTGGTACTTAATTTATCGAATCCGAAAGGAAAGAAATTCAGAGTCGATCTAGGCGGAACTTGAACTCCGAAAGTAGCAACGAGTGAAACATCGCTAAGTATTTCGTCCAGCATGCTAACGATTGTGCCATCTCGCGGCCTCATTGTAAACTAAATAATGATGTGCATTATACCTTTTTTTAAGATGGACGCTGTAATTTGAAGTAAAATTACTGCTATTTTTAGCACATTGATCGACACCGTAGAGACAGCCTGCTTCGTTTGACTGGCGTGCCTACGCTTTCTTGTATTTTTAGTTGCAAGGAAAGACAATATGGATATAATCTGAGTAAGATAGCTACTGTTCTTTACTAAACTGCTTTCTCATCACTCTCTTACTGTCGTAAATATTGGTTTCAAATTTTGGCACAAGACCAGCAATTTCGAGAGATGAGATAAGTTGATTACATCGATCGTAGTGCTTAATTTGACAATTATTTTATCGATCTCGAAGGAATCGAAGGCAAGGTCTATCTCGGCGGAATTTGAACCCAGAATGTAAAGACGGACGAAACCCCACAAAGCATTTTGTTCGGTACGCTAACGATTCTACTACCTTTCCGCCTTGTTACCGTCTTAAATATCGGTTTCAAATTTTGGCACAAAGCAAGCAATTTCGGAGGAAGGGCTAGATCGATTACATGGACCCCAATGTTCAACTGGTACTTATTTTATCTCTCCCGAATTGATGAGAGGAAAAGTCGACCTTGGCGAAATTTGAACTCAGAGCATAAAGACAGACGAAATGCTGCTAAATATTTTGTTGGTTGTGCTAACGATTCTGTTACTTCGCTCCCTTGTTACCGTCTTAAATATTGATAAATGTAGACCATGTTGATATGTAGACCTTGGAAAGGTTTGCTATAATAAATTATCAGAACCTGAACTTAAGCTCCGGAGACAAGGGACCTGTAGTAAGCCCGGTTTCCATGGTCTAAAAGTGACAGGGATTTGAACACAAGACCACCAGTCCCCAGGTTATTTCTCCAGGCATTACTGGAACTCATTTACAGTTGAATGGGTTATAGCTACGTGAAAATAAAGGCTTTCTTGTTCCAGGACGCAACTCACTGTATGGTCTGCAAATCGAAACATCGATCTTACGATCGTGAGTGTAGCATCTTTACCGCTAAGCCACTTAGAGTCTTAAATATTGCTAAATACAACACACATCTATCGTCGGAATAGTTTACGTCAGAGTCCAAATGATCAATGTCGAAATGCTTGTTAATAGCGGAAGAAATTATTCAGAACAACCCTGTGAAGATTTTCTTAAGCCTACAACAGTATATGAAGAAAGAAAATGAAAATTTCCTATGAAATGCCTCCAGTCTGTATTTAATGTCTTTGATTTTACTACAATATATCTCTTCTTAATATATATATCATTAACACTGACTAGAAATTACATGAACTGCGCTATAGATAAAAGGGAAGACTATATATATATATATATATATATACACGCATACACACAGACCCACACATTCACACATAAACACTCCACATACGTATATATATGTGTGTATGTATGAGTACCTCTTTGTCGGTCTTTGTCTCCCAACCATCACTCGACAAACGGTGTCGGAGTGTTTACGAATCTGTAGCTTCGCGGTTCGGCCAAAGAAAACGATAAAATAAGTAGCAGGCCTTAAAGAAATTTAAGCATTGTGGTTCTATTGTTCGACTAACAATTCTTCAAGGAGTTACATCAGCATGGTCGTAGTCTGATGACGGAGAGGAGTAAACGATATAAGATAAATATATATGAATACGCTTTTGATATTCTCATCCAAAATGGAGACGAGTATCAACACTTACTAGTGGTTCGCTTGAGCAATTGTAGAGATCTTTTACATATGAAAATACTAGTGGCCTTGTTAACTCACAGATAAAGAATATTCTTTCGCTAATGCCATGTTGAGCATTCATTCTGAACATACATGCGTGTGTAGTATCTACGTAAAGGCAGACGAAATGCCACCAAGCATTTCGCCCGGCGTGCTAACGTTTCTGCCAGCTCGCCGCCTTTATAAATGCGGAATAGTCTTTTGTACTCTAGGCACAAGGCCCGAAATTTTTGGGGAGGTTTGTCAGTCGATTAGATCGACCCCAGTACGCAACTGGTTCTTAATTTATCGACCTCAGTACGCAACTGGTTCTTAATTTATCGACCCCGAAAGGACGAAAGGCAAAGTCGACCTCGGCGGAATTTGAACTCAGAACGTAAAGACACACGAAATACCGCTAAGCATTTCACCCAACGTGCTAACGTTTCTGCCAGCTCGCCGCCTTAATATATTTCTATATTGAAAAGTAAATGCTTTGTGTATACGTGATGATATGTTTATTAATTCAACTGCTAATTCCTCGAATTAGCAGTCAATAATGTAAAAAAAATACAGACGAAATGAGCCAAATTATAACGAATCCTTTTAGCAATGTGTTCCATCGGAAAATCTATGTTAAAAATTCCATATATTCTTTTATTCTTTTACTCGTCTCAATCATTTGACTGCGGCCAAGCTGGAGCACACTCATAAAGTGTTTTACTCCAACAAATAGTCCCCAGGATTTATTCCTTGTAAGCTTAGTACCTACTCTATCAGTTTCTTTTGGTGATCAGCTACGTTGCGGGTACGTAAACTCATCAACAGCGGTTGTCAAGCGATGGTGGGTGGACAAACACAGATACAAAGTTACACACATACACAGATACGCACATATATGTTCATAAGACGGGTTTCTTTCAGTTCCGTCTACCAAATCCACCCGCAAGGCTTTGGTCGGCCTGAAGCTGTCGTAAAAGACACTTACCCAAAGTACCAAGCAGTAGGACTGAACTGGGAACCATGTGGTTGGAAATCAAGCTTCTTGCCACAAATGAAATTAAATGAAACATAAGTTTGGAATACATAAAGACTTGAACATACTTTATCAATTCCATATCAGCTCGATTCCACGGGAAACGGCGACAAACAAGAACGATAGTATCGACATGTTTACACTTAGTGACAACACCAGATATCTCGACAGCTCCTCAATGACATATTGAGTAAGTATAAATGTAGAGTATGACACCTGTGAAAAATTTTATTTCAGAACAAAAAACCGAAGCGAAATACAATAAAGGAAATTAATTGTTAACTGTATATCTCCTCCTTTCGATGTGGAACTCAGATTTTTGTGTTGAGATATATGTGTGTGTGTGTGTGTGTGTGTGTGTGTGTGTGTGTGTGTGTGTATTAATGTTATCTACACATGCATACTTAATGTGTGTCGTCACATATATATGTGAGTTTGTGTTTATATATGCAGTTAAATATCAGTGTTATATTATGTGAATGGATCTATATGTATCTATATACGTATGCTTATATATATATATATATATATATATATATATATACAGCTGTATATATGCATGAGCACCTATATACTTACGTTTACGTGTGTATGATATGTCTACAAAGTAAAGACTCAAGAACGCATATATACGTACATAAGTACATGCATACATACATATACATTATACATGCATGTATATATATATGTGTGTATCTATGTGTACACAAATATTTATATGTTTAGATTATGTATATATATATATATATATATATATTTAGATTATGTATATATATATATATATATATATATTTAGATTATGTATATATATATATATATATATATATTTAGATTATGTATATATATATATATATATATATATTTAGATTATGTATATATATATATATATATATATATATTTAGATTATGTATATATATATATATATATATATATTTAGATTATGTATATATATATATATATATATATATTTAGATTATGTATATATATATATATATTTAGATTATGTATATATATATATATATATATATATATATATATATATATATCCCTATGTGTAATGTATCCTCGGATACAAATTTATTGACAAGGACATGAAAATATCTCTTGAAGAATTAATTTCTTTTCGTTTCTTTTTTCCTTTTATTCCCTTAATCTAAATTTCCATAATCAAATATGCCATATTATGATATTACGTTATTGATAAAAGATAAAACTCGCTGTATTATTGATAAATGTATAAAAGGAAAATTGTTAATTTAAATTGTCATTTACTTGATAATCAATATTGTATTGGTAATCTGAGTTTATATATTTTTAAATATTGAAATTATAACCAAACGTCTTTGAGAAGAAGAGAGGTTTACTAAAAGAAATAAGAGAACGGAAAACTAATAGACATACTTAAATACATACATACATATACAACTCTCTCTCTCTCTCTCTCTCTCTCTCTCTCTCTCTGTATATATATATATATATATATATATATATATATATATATATATGTATGTATATATGCCTGTATACATAGCAAACAAACAAAATATCTACTTTTTCAAGTTGTCATTGTATTGGCAATGCTGATATAATTGAAAGAAATTGAATTATACGAAAATTCTTCGCAATGTTCAATGAATATGTACATCTCTATTAAAATATTCTTTCAGCTTTTTTATTTATTTTCTGTTAGATAATCAATGTATATATTTTATACACACACAGACATATATATATATATATATGTATATATATACACATACATACATATATAGAATACATATATATATATACACACACACACACGTATGTATATGTATGTATACATACATACATACATACATACACATATATATATTAATAATAGATTAGTAGCATTTGTTTTCTGTTTTTATTGTTGTATTGCATTGATACTGCTTTCACTGCTGGTAGAACGACATATATATATATATATATATATATATATATATATATATACATACATACACACACAAATATCTATCTATCTATATATATATATATATATATACACACATAGATACATATATATATATTTATATACATACACACACACGCACATATATGTGAGTGTGTATGTACACAGATGTATTTGTGTATCAAACTCGAAAATTGAATAGCTCCTTCATGTAACATCAGTATTGATGTAATTCTTTTCCCCTCTCTACCTTCTCTGTCTTACCTCTCTCTTTCTCAAAATCACAATATTACAATGTAAGTTTATGTCTAACGTATGTAAATCATATACATATATACTTATTCACGTATGTGCGTGTAGTATATGTATACATGTATCATATTTAGTTGTGTGTATAATATGTATATAATTCACTCAGTGTCTTATACATATACTAACATTCATACACTTACACACACACACACACAAAATCACACGCACAACGCACATACATAAACACACACACAAACACAGCTATGCCGATGACACAAAATTATCACAGGCAGTAATAAAACCAAGAGGATATTACAAGCTTACAACAGGATCTGAACTCAGTATACAAGTGGGCCGAAATAAACAACATGCAGTTTAATGCTGGAAAATTTCAAGTACTACATTATAAACTCAGTACAAATACAGTACACTGTAAATTTACAAGACCCGAAGGCCCTAAAATCTCAGAGTCACAGGCAGTGAAAGACTTGGGTATCAGCATGTGCAATATGGCATCATTTCATATGCACATAGGCAAGATGGCAGCAAAATGCAGACAACAGGATGGATACTGAGATCCTCCAAGACAAGAGACCAAGAAGTTATGTTGACCCTATGGAGAACCTTTGTTCTCGATCCCCTAGACTACTGTTCCCAGTTATGGTCACCATATAGTGCCAAACTAACTGCGGAGCTTGAAACAGTCCAACTACACACACACACTATATATATATATATATATATATATAAAGGTCAAATTCAAGTTAAATAAGTAAATTACCTTACACATCCACAGGGTAAAATGTAAACACCCTGAGGATGTGTAAGGTAATTTACTTATTTAACTTGAATTAAGAGTTGAATTTGCCCTTATACAGAAATGTATACATAGGTAATAAATTTTAATATATATGGATTTAGCGTCAAAGCTCTTATTAAAATGTTTTGATATATAACCAAGGAGATCGATTCATAAGGAGTTTACTATAGACCTTTGTGGACGAAGTTTTGATATTTTGGTAACGATTACATGTTTTATCTTACCAATACATTTGGTAGATATCATTATATGAACACACACACACACACACACACACAATGGGCTTCTTCCAGTTTCCGTTTACCAAGTTCACTCACAAGGTTTGGTCCGCCCGACGCTATGTAAAGCGAGGGCTTCTCCTCGTGCCTTATCCGTTAATATGCTTCCATAGTATCCACGTATGTACCAGCCCACTTTTCCATCTCCAACAGCAACCACAAGACTTTCAACGCTTTGTCGAAGAAGAGTTGATATTATTGGAGGTAGACGCTTGCCCAAGCTGTGGCGCAATGGGACAGAACCCGAAATCATGTGGTTGAGAAGCAAGCTTCTTACCAGACAGCGACGTCTGGACCTAGTTGCACCAATATATAACTAATTTTACTAAAAATCCAATCCATCTAGATTTGTAAAACAGATTATAGACAAGAAGTCCCTTTTATATTTTCATAATCTCAAAACGCTGATTCTTAGATAAGAACGGATACTATTGAGCTAAAATATTGGAAAGTGACTCGTTTGTTCTATCAAGAACTGTAGAATGTAGACTATTATTTTAGCAAAATCTCAGTAGTATCAAAACTTATTTAATATGCTCCAATAATCTAATTATATGCTCGGTTTCCACCTACTGGCATTACATGCTTCTCT
This sequence comes from Octopus bimaculoides, assembly GCF_046866305.1. Taxonomy (NCBI): domain Eukaryota; kingdom Metazoa; phylum Mollusca; class Cephalopoda; order Octopoda; family Octopodidae; genus Octopus; species Octopus bimaculoides. Next base: position 8,643,932 of record NC_142945.1, on the reverse strand, counting down.
GTTTCATGAAAACCATAGGACAAAGAACATGACAGGACCAAATAATAGCGTTATTGTAGGCTTCATTAGCATGGCCATGGGAACTGATTTATGATTTGTAAGTGAAGCCATAGAGATAATTAGCAGCATGGTGGCTATGTGACATTTCTGATGTTGTCTATCTTTGTGGACTTATTAATGAATTCTAAAGCAAAGCCAAACTTGGTTAATCAAAGAAATCATAAATTTCCTTTACTTAATTTAGTTTGCTGCTTCATGATTTGTATAAGAATGCATTTGGCAATTGTGAAAGTGAGAAGCAAAGATTATAACAAAAAAGACATTTTCAGAACAAATAAGGGAGTCTTTAGTTGTCGCTCGATTAATATAGCAGCCACATATCACATGATATACACCAACAGTATTTTGGAAAAGCAAATTAAAACAATCAACAGGAAATAGCAGAACGTGATGATTATGGTTTGAGGATAGTGGTCATAATTTTGCTCAATGTATTGTGACTTGGAATTAAAAAAAAACAACATTCACTCGTCAACAATAAGACAAAGAGCTCTAACAGTCATGTAAAAAAAATCCCAAAAAACAACAACAAATAACAGTCACTAAAACAACAACTTCAATGTGAACAACCATAGTAAGTAAAACAGAAGCAATTCTGTTATTTGGACTATATTTATATATGACAAGAGTCCAGTGACTCTTTTTCTGCAAATGAAACCAGTCGCTCCTAACTAGTGGCCTTCACGTTCGAACAAATAGGCAGTTCTTTCAGCTTTATCTTCCGAGATCTGTTGTTTGTTTGTCGATGTATGTAGAGTGATGGTTTCATCTCGAGCCTTTGTCGTGAATGTGCTTCCATAGTATCAATTATGCACCAACTCGATTTTCCATCTCCAACAGCGACCACGAGACCTTGAACGCTTTGTTAAAGCAGAGGTGATGTTATTGGAGCTAAATTAGATTGTTGTAAAGTTGAGCATTGTTTACATTTTACATGTTTACTCCCAGAGTTGATAAATATTGATCGCCATTATTTGCTTTTATATATACTCTGTGTAACCGCATTTGTTGGGCAGTGTCGACGTAAAGGTTCCATGTGATTGATTTTGTGAAGGACACTCTTATACTAATACTGAATAACAGGTAGATGAGAATGTAAAAAAATATTTGAGGTATTTCTGATAATTGCAGTAACATGATAAAAGATTTGTTACGAATGGCTGTGTGATAAAGAAGAACCATTTCCAAACATGCTATGAGTTCCTTCCCTTAGGTAAGCAAGTATTTTTCTTAGAGTCTTGTGGTGACACATATCTATCTCATTTCCATTCTTGCTGTTTTACTGAACCGTAATAACTTATTGTTGACTTAGGAGAAAGCAGTACTCATCAGCACATCACTTCTATCTTGAATTCTATAAACACAATGAATTCCATAAACCAATCTTGTTTAGATTCAGAAATGCAAGTTTAGATTAGACTCAAGAGACAAATGAAGTCGAAACACTGGAATCATAATGTTTACTTCATCACCGAATCTAGTATGTTGTCAGCATACATCATCTCAACGAAGAAGTTATTCTGAAAATGTGAGTAACAATGGTGATTAGCATATTTACGTACAAGGCTGTTGGTAGGCGTTAAAAATGAATACGCACACTATTGGTATTTTAAAGTTTGGTTTAGATCGAAATAAAGATAAAGGTTTATAAAAATGCACTTGGTTCAGTATGGCAAGAAATATAACCAATAATAATGGCGACTCAAACTTTTAGGAATCATAAGTACTGATACTGTATATGTTGTATATGTAGCAAGCAAGCTCGCTGTGAGGTGAAGATGCATATTTATAAGGCTTATAAATAAATTACATGGGAAATAAATTTCTGAATGTCATGAGTGAAAGTAAGGATTACGCAGTGACAATGGGTTTAAAACTTAGGTAACATAATTGATTATATATCACACACACACACACACACACACACACACACACACACATATGTGTGTTGTTTTGTTGTTTTAATAATGGATTTTAAATTTAAAAAATAATCATACGTTAACTACATAATATAAAATAAAACGGGATAAATTATTCATTTATAGCATTTTCACTGAGTTATTTTTTCTATTAAAAATAATATATTCTATAAAATAACTATGTATTTCAATTAATGCAGATTGATGGCAAATAGATAATTATTTGGTATTTGCAGCAGGCGTTAGTATTTTATTTGTTTCGTAGTTTTCCGCTGTTTATGCTTTCGATTTTTTCCTGTTCTTTATAGCGTATTGCATCTCACTCAATTATACATTGGCAAACAGAACGATTTACATTAAAATATAAAAATGGTTACAACTTTGTAAATGGCAAATTTTCTCTTCCATTTACAAAGAACATTTGCCAAGAAGTCTTGGTGTTGGACTAGAAAACTGATATGATTATTGAAAGTTCAAACTTGGTCTCTGGAGATTTATACGATATCGATTAAAACAAAAACAGTGATGTAACTCAGTTTAACTGAAAAAGAATTATGTCACTCTGAATGCGTGGAGTGGAGTGGAGATGCATGAAATTAAGTGCTTTTTCTGAAGAGCACAACCTACCAGCCGTTCCAGGAATCGAAACAAAGGTCTTCCGATCGAGAGTAAAAACGCCCAAACCACTAGGCCACGCACCCTCACAAATTAGAGTGGGCATGGAAGTGTAGTAAGAAATTTGCTTCCTAACCACATGATTTCGGGTTCAGTCTCACTACATGGCATCTTCGGTAACTGTCTTCTACAAAGCCTTTTGTATATATATAAAGGAAATATATATATCTGTGTATGTATGTGTATGTATATGTACATCTGTGTGTGTGAGTGATTGTTTTTGTGTCTGTAATTGTTCACCATCACCGCTTGACAAACGATGCTGGCATGTTTACGTTCCCGTTTACTAGCGGTTCGGCAAACGAAACCGATAGAATAAGTACAAGGTTTTAAAGAGAAAAAAGGTACCGGGGTCGATTCATTCCACTAAATTCCTTCAAGGCGGTGCTCCTGCAAGGCCGCAGTGTAACGACTGAAACAAGTAAGAGATAAAAAAAAACGAAAGAGTAAAGTTATTATTAACTAAAGATTTTTCAAATTACTACGATTTAGCACAGGATTTTATCGTTGAGTTCCTGCCATTTTCTGGTTCAGAAGAATTATTACCAAACTGATTCCAGCCGTGAAAATTCCATTTTTTTTTCAACCATACTTTAAGAACGACTATATTATACATCGTCACACATTTCAAGACGGTATGGTGAGATTTCAGTAAGATATACCTGCAATTTCTAACAAGTTTATTGGTCACGTGGAGTTTCTCTCGTTGGTTCGACATTTCAATATATTGTATATAAATGTGAAAGTGATAGGCACATCTCTTCATAAGCACATGTGTGTACATTTTTTCTCAATTATCTCACCAGCATCTATGTTTCCTTAGAATGAAATTTAAAACCCGATCGTTTGTCATTCTTGCAACATCTGTCAATATATCGTCACAAACAAATATCCTCTTTTTTTCTGCAATATGTTAGTTTTTCTTTCTTCATATTTGCAAGATGACAACCAGAGAAAAAAACATCAACCTAAACATCTAACAGTGTTTTGTGTTATCTTCTAATGTTACGATTGTTTGGTGGATTTGCTTTGATGCTTTTTAAACGAAGATCATTCCTGACTGAGTGGGATCAGAAGCGCTGTGGCTATGATCCAAGATATTGCTGCCGTGAACAGCATTAATTTCCCCGCAACAAGCATATTGCACTTATATATTATCGAAAATACAATGACATGTTTTCAGACGCTAGGAGACATTTGGTTACTATCTTCAGTCGTCCGTTTGGCCGCATAGTATTTCACTCATTCGCTTTGTCAGTCGTTCATGTCTAAGGTCGTAAATGGCATGATACATACATACATACATACATGATTATATGTACATATATTTAAAATTTTACCTCAAAAGGTATTTTTCATATCCTGGCCACTGATAAAATTTTTAAATAAAACTTTATTTTTATATTAGAAGTATATATACGTATATATATGTGTGTGTGTGTGTGTGTGTGTGTGTGTGTGTGTGTGTGTGTACATATATATATCTGTATGTATATATAGATATGTATGTATATATATATAGATATGTATGTATATATATATATATATATACACATATACATACAGGTATACATCTATATATATATATATATATATATATATATGTACACACAGGTATACATCTATATATATGTATATGTACACACAGGTATATATATATATATATATATATATATATATATATATATATATATATATATAATGTACACACAGGTATAATCTATATATATATATAAATATATATATATATATATAAGGGATAAAATCCAAAATTACAGGTAAAAACTCCATTGGAATCAATTTATTAAAATTAAATTAAGTTTCACAGTATAAAATAAATATAAATATATAGTTTTAGATAACTAAATACGACAAGGCTTTTTCCTTGATACTTTTACTCAGCTGAATATTCAGTAATTTGCAACCTTATGTACATTGCGTACATTGTCGTGTGTGTGTGCGCGTGTGTGTGTTTGTGTGCATGACAGAAACGGAAATAGAAAGGGAGAATCTGCGCTTTGTTATACGTTGTATTTGTTATATGTGTGTGCCTTTTGTTATGCGTGTGGGTGATGCTTTTGTATTATTTTTCCATTTTTTCATGCGTATAATTTTATGAGGGAAGATAGAGGCACCCACGGTCTTTGCTGTCCTTCCGAGACCGGTGGAGTTTGATGCTGTTAATCTGATACAGATTAACAGTTGTACAAATAAATAAGAGAAAGGAGTAGATTCCAAATGGTCGGTCTTCTGGGAGGAAAGGACAAGGCATAGAGGTTAGCGCGGGGCCATAAAAGACGGGTGTAGTTGCCACAAAATACAACATTGATGACGCACGTGGCAAAGAGAAGCGAGACAGTTATCCTTCAACGTCGGCGGTGGCATGAGATTAGCTATCTCCGAGTGGCAGAGTTCATTATGGTATCAACTGGAATGTCAGAGAGCCGAGATGTCACATGAGTTGAGAAGATGCTGGATTGTATCCGTTAGTCGTTGACTGCTAATCGTTTGAGTGATCTTTCTTCGGATTCCGTCCACGACATCGGTCTGCGTAGCAATAGCACCATCCTAGTTGTGTCGCTTCGCATCTTCCTAATATGTCATTCAAGAGAAATTTGTCAAGTATTTCTTCGAGGTACATTCAATTACCGCGCTGGAACCCCGCTGTGTATAGTTTCGGAAGTGAATGAAAGTCCCTGAAAGATTCTATTATTTCTTTGTTTACCCCCACCTTTCTCCCTCACTCTGCGTCATTCTTACTTTCTTTCTTTTTTTCTTTCTTTCTTCGTTTCTCTCTCGTCGTCTCTGTCTGTTTCTCTTCGCTAAACAATTTTCGCTGATTTACGTTTTCTGTGACATCTATTGGAAATAACAGCAGGGAAACAATTTTTGTTCCTGATATTATATTCTTGAAGCATCTCAAAATAACAACCTAACATATATGATCAATAAAACTAATGGTTTGTCTTCCTGCATACAAAATACAAGTAGAGATACCCAGTAATCCAATGCGTTACATATGTCTTCATGCAAGTCAACTGTATGGTTACTGTAATATGAGAAACAGATTATTTACGCATTGAGAAATAAATGCAAAAAAATGCCAAAAAAAAAAAAAAAATACAAAAAGGTATTTTGAACATGTTGCTTTCTACACATTAATCTGAAAAAATAAGTACAAGTAATTCTTGAAAATAAAATAAATATGTATCAGTTTCTTCACAATTTCTTTGTTAAAAAAGTATTTTGACGTTTGTATACTTATGTCTGAGCTGGAACAAAACAATTTAATCAACGCAACATGTGGTTTAATAAAACTTTATAAAGAAATACCTTATAAAGGTCTGTGCATGCTTTCTAAGATTTTAAAATATATCAAATAGTTGCATACTTCTTCGTCAAATCTTCAATTCTGCTCAAAGAAAAAGAAACTGTAGCTGAACGTGAGCATGATTTTCTTCTGTGAAGTAAATTGCTTTTGTTGCGTCTATTGTGATTATACAACTAGACGGAATCTTATTCAACACAAAAGTGTTTATTACCAGCCGCGGTATTTCAGGGTTCTACTTCAAAGTGAAAATTTCTCAGTAAAATATTGAAACTAGAATGGTTTTTCAGAAACCTTTTACACTTCATTTCCTTTTCATTACCACGCCATTCATCAAGTCCGTATTTTCAACAATTAAATATTGAACTAAATAATTCATTTTTCGCACACAGGAAGACATAATTGAATATTTTCGTGATTTAATCGTTGCTAAATATATATATGTATGCGTGTGTGTATGTATACATACATACATATATATATATATATATATATATATATATACACATACACAGATAGGCACATATACATTTAATATGTATATATTTGTATATATACGCTATCTAAATCTTTCTGATACATCACAAAATATATAATATAATGGCGGCTTTTGAAGAAGAGTAAAAAAAAAGGTGATTATATTATTCAAGAAACCGATATAGAAAATTACTTATATCGCCAAATCCTCAAAACAAAAACAGACTTTAAAGTGGAAAAGAATCCATAAATGAATAATAAACAAATAAATGGAATAATAAATAAATAAAACAATATGAAACATCAAATATATATATACATATATATATGTATATATATATATATATATATATATATGTATATAAAGAGGGGAAAATTTCACAATCGATTTACAACAAAGAACTTGGCAAGACAATGAAACAATGAAATATGTTTTAAGAAAATATTGTAAATAAACGGTAGCGAGTAGAAAAATGGTTGGACGTGAAATTAAGGTGGCGGCGTTGACGAGTAAACGGTAAATATTTCTTGGTTGTTAATTTGTAAACCTTCTGTAATATTATAAATCGAAAGCTACTACGATAAAATGAGGTTGTACTGTTTGAATGTTTCGTCCACTTCTTTGAGAGAGAAATTCTCCAGTCTGTCTGTCTGTCACTCTGTCTCTGTTTCGCTTTCTCTCTCTCTTTCCCTCTCTCTCTCGGTCTATTTAGGTTTTATAGTAATCTTTATAGCAATTTACTCTTAAGTGTAGCAAAAATTATGACAGTGTAAGGGAGTGGGTTTTTGCATAGGCCTAAAGCTACTAATACCTGTTTGTTTTATGTAGTGGTAATGAGCGTAAACATTGTTCTTACCAAAGCTCCTATTGGTTGAAATTGTCGGTGTAGCTTGGTCTTGTGATGTTGGTGTTGTGATTGTCAGTACTGCGATTGTCTGTGGAGGTTGGTGAACGCTGTGATCATTGTGGCCATCCATAGTTGTACTCTTTCTGGTTGCCCTGGTGATCGTATTGGTAGTCGTTGTTGTTACAGTCAAAATGTTATTGTTAGGTTTTGTAGGTGTACGAGGGACTATTGAAAATTTCCTGGCTTTGAGTAAAAGAAAGTATAAGATTAGTTCATTATGATATTATAAATAAATAATAAATGCACCCTTGTTAAAGCCTAGGCAGGCTCCTGGGCCCGGTTTGCCGGTTTCAATGGCGTATGTGTTCCCTACTTGGATGGGACGCCAGTCCATCGCAGCGTCACTCATTTTTGGCAGCTGAGTGAACTGGAGCAATGTGAAATGAAGTGTTTTGCTCAAGAACACAACATGCCACCCGGTCCAGGAATCGAAACTACAATCTTACGTGTCTGTATGTACATGTGTATGTAGACGGTATGAATATATATATACATGTATGTACATACATACATACACACATATCTGCCAGTTGATTGTATATGGATTACAGTAACAACGAGTAAATGTATCACTAATAACCAATGAATTCTTAATTCAGTGATGATTGTTTTTTTTTAGGTCTCCAGAGCTAGTTAAATAACTGAGAATAGGAGACGCCACCAGGAATAATTTCTCAATTCCAAAAGACCAGGTGCTTGAGCACAGCAGGCTGGATCATACGGTGGTAGACAAGATGGACTATTTCTGCTCCATAATTGATGTGTGCCTCTTTGATCGATAAATATTTAACAATGTATTCGAAAAATAGACATGTACAAGTTGAATACCATACCAATTATTGTTGGTTCCTAGGAGACAATATCAGAATACATCTAAAGGAATATAAAGAAAATGGGATTAGAGGGCCCTGTAGAGCTGTTGCAAAAGGTTTGCCTCCTTGGCACGGCAAGTATCGTCAGGAAAGTATAAGGTAATTGAAAATAACAGACAGCATGGTGCGATATGCTACAGTTGGCAAGCCCTTTACGAATATGAGGCTCCAGAAGTTCTAACACAACCTGAGTGTAAAGGAAAACAACAATAGCAACAATAATAATAATTCTTCCTAGTTGGCACTCCGTCGGTTACGACGAAGGTTCCAGTTGATCCGATCAGTGGAACAGTCTGCTCGTGAAATTAACGTGCAAGTGGCTGAGCACTCCACAGACACGTGTACCCTTAACGTAGTTCTCGAGGAGTTTCAGCGTGACACAGAGTATGAAAGAGTACGGCAGGGTTCACTACCATCCCCTGCCGGAGCCTTGTGCAACTTTAGGTGTTTTCGCTCAATAAACACTCACAACACCCGCTCTGGGAATCGAAACCGCGATCCTACGACCGCGAGTCCGCTGCCCTAACCGCTGGACCATTGCACCTCCACAATTCTTCCTAATATAGGCTGAACACCTGAAATTTTGAAGGAGGTGTCAGCTGAATATATCGACGCAAGTGTCAGACAGTTGAAAACGTCTGAGCTGCTTTGAGAGGTTTCGGTACCCACTTCTTGTAATCACTACAAGCAGTAATTGATATGTCCTGGGGAGGATTTTGCTGCATCGCATCGGCGAAACCGTTAACAACGGATTTGCATGGTCTGTTTTCTATCTTCATGTATTTTTTCATTAATGATGTATAGGTGACAGTATTGGTGGTGGTGCGTTTTACTTTCATACAATTTTCGTGCTATGTTGTTATTGTTGCTGCTGCTGCTGTTGTTGTTGCAGCCGCTGCTGTTGTTGTTGCAGCCGCTGCTGCGGTCACTGACTTTTGCAATTTGGATGATCTGTTCTGCGAACGACTGTGTTCTTTTCAGCGTTCGAACAACCCACGTCGCCATCTCCCTTTTGAAACTAAAATTGGGGGGGGGGGGGATTTTATTAAGGAAACCCCAATTTAACCTAAAGTCCAGATCAGTTTATATATATAATGATAAGAAATGTACAATATATAACTTTGTGTAACAATGTAAACAACAACAAACACAGGGGATCGATTTGCAATACGTGTCGTTAGACGAACAAGAAATGGGAAAACAACGACAACAGCAGGAACAAAATAGCAGAAGCAACAACAACAATAATGATAATAATACCAAAGTATTTATATGGAATAAATATATAAATATTTATTTAGTCTTAGGCAATGAACATATATTCTGTCAATGGAAAATATATACATTCTTGCGTTATTTTAGCCTCCAGTTCTCATTTTAGTGAGTCAGTTATTTCTGAATTGTATATCATGTTATTCAAATTGTCAAAGTGTGTTCGTCGGTTCCATTTATATAAATAGTATTTGTTTCTGTTTCTTCTCATCTTAGCATACGTACAAGAGTGTATGTATATGTATACGAATGCATAATTTTGTAGCATTCCATACTTGCACTTTCCTTCATACATATATATATATATATTCACGTGAAACACATTCTTCCATATACGTACATCTCATTTAACATATACATATACACAGGTTTATTAGTAAGAGCTTTTTATATATGATTAATCTTTCCCCCTCCGAGATACACCCTTCGGTCATATATATATATATATATATTTGTGCGTATGCATGTATGTATTTTCACATGTATTCATGCATATATACTCCATAATGTCTCTCTTGG
>NC_142945.1:8593902-8631402 GCF_046866305.1 Octopus bimaculoides | reverse complement strand
TTGTAGGTCAATAAATGGGTGTTTGTGTGCGTGTGCGGGCGTGCATGGGTGTGTGTGTGTGGGTGTGTGTGTGTGTGTGTGTGTGTGTGTGTGTGTGTGTGTGTGTGTGAGCGATGGGTTTTTCGGTACAGTTTTGTTACAGTATATATGCGAATCGAATATGTATGTAGAAGTTAGTGAACGTAATAGTATATGAACAGAATTGTGTAGACATGTGTGTGAGTATGTGTAGGTGTGTGAATGTGTGTGTGTGTGTGTGTGTGTGTGTGTGTGTGAGAGAGACTATAGTTTAGTATAATCTACATATCCCTCGGCCACTATGCAGCAGAGAGGAAGAAAAAGGATGGGAGAAAGAAAGATAGGTAGATAGACAGATAGATAGATAGATAAATAAATAGATAGCTAAAGAATAAGAGAGAGAAAGAGAGAGGGGGAGGGGGAATGTATTTGTGTATCTAAGGCAAACTGCACGAAATGTTGATATGTGATCTTGTGTATGTGGCTATTATATAGAAGAGGACGAGTAGGATTGAATCTGAAGGAAAGAGAGTAATATAGGTCTTGCAGATAAATTGAGGCCAATTTTAAGCAGTTGTCTTAATGGCTTCAGCACTTTGTTTTTTGACAAAACCTTGCTCGTTTGAAAATCTAATCACACACTTTATATTTCTGGCAAATGGCGAACTGACTCAACAACAGAAAGTCATGGTAGAGCAAAACTGTTCCGCCATTGTTGTTTTAGAGCGCCGGGCACGCTGCGAATAGAATTGTTAAGTTGATGAGACTTCAAAATGCAACAGATTATCGTGTGTATTAACAATTTAAAGTAAAGGGAAAGATTGATGGAAAAGAATGCAAAAGTCGAAGTAATCCCAAGCGCATTGCAAAGTTTCTCGCTGGCCTCAAACGCTCGATTGAAACCAACCCATCTGCATCCTTGAGAACTCTTGCAAAGAAACGCAATGTGTCCCTTTCCACGGTGACCAGAACTGTCAACAGGAACCTTGACATTACTAACTATGTTCGACGACGCCGTCACCTCCTAACAGCCAAGGTCAAAGCAATCAGAGCCGAGACATGCTCTCAAGGCTTCTGTCATCATTTATCAAGCATCAAGGTGCAGGAGAAACTGTCGTGTTTGTGGACGAGAAGTTCAGTGTGGATGCTGAGGTGAACTGCAGAAATTCTCGAGTGATTGCAAACAACCCTTCTGACGTCCCCACTGTGTTCGAGACTTAGAATCATGCCTCTGTGATGGCATTTGGATCCGTGGCGATTGATGGAATTTTCATGGATCTACACTTCACTGAGTCTGGCTTGAAGATCGGCAGAAAGGAGTATCTGGACATCCTGAAGAACTCTTTGTTACCTTCGATAGCGCAGAAGTTTGGGCTCAACAGTGTGGTTCTTATCAAGGATTCTGCACCATACCATGGGTCAAAAGGAACAAAACCCTTCCTTGGTGAAAAGGTGCCATTTTGTGTGAGGGCCAACAACTAGCCCAGTAATAGCCCAAATCGCGATTACTTTTCATGGAGCGTACTTTAAGCAAGGACCAATGCTTCACCACACTCGAGTGTCTACAGTTTGAAGACCTGCATCGTGCGTGCGACACGTAATATCAAACAAGCGGAGGTTGCAGCAGCTGCAATAAAATTCGTTCACGTGTAGAGGCAGTAATTTCATAAAAGGGCGGGAAAGCAATTTCCACCCCACCCCCCAAAAAGTCATTTCCCAAAAATTGCATTAATTTATATGAAAGACAGTATAGACAGAGCGTGGGTCACAATAGGCTGGAGAGAGTACAGGAGCGAATTTAGAAACGTGCATCGATTCGTTAATTTCTTCAGTTATAGTATATCTAAGAATGCACAACAATTGCAGTTCTTCCTCGTTGTTCTCGTTGCTATTGTTGTTCATCAGAGAATGTTCCTTAATCAAATATAGAAATTCCAACAAGAACCCCTATAATTTCGCTTCCTGCATAATGTAAAGAGATCTATAACCCTTTATACTATAGCCACAAAGCCTGAAATTTTACGGTCAGTGAGACAGTCGATTATATTGAGCCTGTGATCAAGTGTTACTTATTTTGTCGACTCCGAAAGGATGAAAGTTAGAGTCGACCTCCGCGTCATTTGAACATAGAATGTAAGATCAATGACTATAATAGCGATTGACCCTGTAAGTTAAAATTATTATTTTAAGATGCACGATGTAATTAACGTAAGATGCTGATGCTATATCTTGAAAGAGAGCAGCTGCATATAAGATTCATGATCTGGTTACATTCACGTATCTGTACCTCTTAAAAGGATGCATTCTGTAGCAAAACGTTGAACCTAAAATCTGGTTTCAGCACTTTCACTATCAGCATTCATTTAAATGCATTTCACGTGTAAATGTGTGTGTCGTGTGTAAATGGGTGTGAAGGTATGTTACCTGTGAATATTTTATCACATCTCATCTAACATGCAGCTTCTGCTTTCTTCTTATATATATATATATATATATATATATATATATATATATATAGAGAGAGAGAGAGAGAGAGAGAGTGATAGAGAGAGATATGTATATACATATATATTATACATATATATATATATATATATATATATATATATATATATATATTTGTATATACATATGTACGTGCAAACATACACATACATACATGCATACACAACTAAGCCCATAGCTGCTAAAGACGGGGGAAAAAGTAGTACTCGAATACCAAATTTATATGTGCATCGCGCGCATGCGCGCACATACACACATATACAAATATGTATGTATATAATTGTGTGTATGCTTGTATGTATGTGTATGAATATACATAGATCCAAAGATATACACACTCTTTCTCTTCCTCCCCTCATGACGCTCTCACTCACTCACTCACTCGCTCACTCACACACATGGTGAGTGTGAAGGTCGTTATACGTATCTCTTAAGCACAGGATGCCAATAGCTAATCTTTAACATGTAATGAGCCAAATGGGTTCGTGTTGCTTTGATTTATTTTTGTATTGTCTTTAGTTGCAGCAGAAATACTTAAGCGTAATTATATACATAAATATATTTGCTGATAAATATAATTCTATTAACTACTAAGTTTTTCATTATGACTACAACTAAACGACCTTAACTAATTAAGTTTTAAAACAATTTACTCAGTAATTGATAAAATTTCAGGTATATAATTGCAAAAACAAAATGAATTTCGCAAAATGAAAAAAAAATATATAAATAAAGAGAGAGAAAAAGGGAGAATATATAGCAATGAGAGGAATTTGACTTCAAAAATAACAAACGGCATCATATGATATAAACTAAGATTTTATAAAGATTAAATTTATTAAAGACAAACGTTATAAATACTTATATTGAATTTATCTTCAAGAATTAAAATGATTCATAAGTTTTAATATGATACAATTGGTAAAGAAATACACACACACACACATATATACGCACATGCACAGATAAGAAAGCGAAATGAGAAAATATAATAAGCATTCCTATTTCTTATCGCAGAATATATATACGAATCTGTGTGTGTGTGTAGACACACACACACACACACACACACATATTTGTGTGTGTGTTTGTTTGAATGAGTGTGTATTCGTGTGTATATGTTTATATACAGAGATTTGTATATATATATATATATATATATATATATATATATATATATATCATGAATATATTTATAGAGTATTTTGGAGACAGCTATTTTGTTACGTAACGTACCAATTGGGAACTAGTCGATCACATCGATCCCAGTGTTTCACTGGTACTTATTTTATCGATCCCGAAAGGATGAAAAGCAAAGTCGATCCCGGCGGAGTATGAACTCAGACCGTATCGACGGGCGAAATGCCACTAAGCATTTCGTCCAGCGCGATAATGATTCTGCCAGCTCGTCGCTTTGAGTACAATGCATAATAAACATCAAGGTGACTTAGAAATGCTTATGGAAAATAGATGGAGACACAAATAAACTTTATCCAGACGCAAACACAAGCACTAACACACATACGCGTTGATACAGGTACACACATTCGCTCAACGCTCGCTGAAAATTCGTACTTGAATAAAGTTTGGAAATGTGTTTTAAAAGTGAATTATATTGAATCATTTGCTTTCAGATTTATGTTTTCTTCTGACTTGTGTCAGATATAATTATATTTAATAAGATTAGGAAACGTTTAAACTAATTAAACTTTCAAATTAATTTGGTCATTTCACTTGAAAGATATTTTCCACTTGTTCTTTTCTAATTTGAAGTCAATCTTTTGAACTAACTATACAGCTACATCACCATTAAATTTAACATAAATGACTGCAAAACTAAAATTGGTCGGGCAGAATAAAATGAAATAGGAATATCTCTTTTTTTATTGTAGAAAAATAATTAATGGAAAAAAGAACAAGAAGAATTATTAACACTCTAAATATTAGTTGTCACTTTTCTACAGAATATTTAGTCTGTTTTCGATATAAATTGACAGAGAGAGAGGGAGAAAAACAGAGAGGGGGAGAGCGAAATACGAGTGTGTGACTCGATATTTGTGTATAACTAAGACATGTGGAGAGAAAGACAGAGAGAGAGAAGGAGGAAGAGATGAAAGTTTATGATGAATAGAATTTGCATTAGTGGGAGACTTAGAGATTGACAAAGTAAGAGAAAGTCGTGAGTGTTTGTATGCGATAAATATAATTTAGTGATACGTGGTCATTTGATAAGGTAGAGATATCTACTAAATACTTCTCAAATCACAGCATACGATCATAAATACGACCATACATAGCGATGGGGCCGATATAATAAGTATCGACTTATACGACGTAACCCTTCAATGTGGTGTTCCAGGAATGCTGCATTCAGATAAATGAAATACGTAAGTGATAAAGGATAATGTGTTATTCATAATGGTAGCCATATTCCTATCAAACAAAGATTATAAATGACAACATTTATATGCAGACCAGCGGAAAAACAACAGAATTTATATTTTGTCCCAAAATGCGAAGTAGCCGGCATAAAGACAAGAAATTTTATTTGTTTGTGAAATATGACATTGCTGAAACTGGGAAGTGGGTTTATACCCGATGGACGTGTTCATCATATCTTTATGATACATGTTGACGATCGATAAATTCTAGCGCTTCACACAATTCTATGTTTACTTGTGTTACATAACAAGTTTCCATCTTACAAAGTGTGTATCGTTTTCGTATTTATAGCCAATATTATATATTTTCTTTGTCACCGCTTTTTGATAAATTTTTATTTTATAGAAATATTGAGTATTACATTTTTTGAACGCAAAGACGCTTTGTTTCGGATTTTGAAAATATTTCTAAGATATTTCTTATATTTTTCACACAATACTTCTATATTTTACCTATAAAATATAAAATATTCCGAATAAGTTAACTCGATAATATCTGAACATTCGGTAAACAAAAAATAATAAAGCAAACAAACAAACAATGTTTGTTTTGTTCTTTGGTTCTAAAACACATTTCATTTTTCAAAATAAATAAACAAAAGACAATTCATATTAATTTTTATATAATTCCTGAAAAATAAAATGAAATGGCTGTCGTGGTTGTAAAGAATTTGATCGTGAGTTTCCTCAGTTGTAGATTACCTGGAGTTACCTATAGAATAACATTTCCCCGAAACATTAATTTGTTTTTCTAAGTGTCTTTTCTCATTCTCACAGGACGCTTAAAATATTTAAACCAAGTCAAGACTTTAAATACGTTTATGTTTATAATCAGCCCATCGTCACATAGGATCCCGTCTACAAGTTAGCCCAGAAGTCGTGCTACTGCTGAAGAAATTCAAAATAATTTGGCCAATATTTAAATCTTTTTTTTCTTTTGTTTTGGGTATTAAATCATGAGCTCCTTAGGAATTTCTGATGGAGGAATATAGCACGGTGCAACGAAGTAAAATTTTAAAGTTTTATTTCGAAAACGGAATCCGGGTCGGCGCACACAAGGAACATACATGCTCTCTAGCTCCGCAATTAATCGTCTAAATATACATATCCATATCCATATATATATATATATATATATATATATATATATATATATACATATATATATTTCCATTAGGAACATAGAATACGAAACAGAACTCGTTCACCTTGAGAATTACTAAATAGCTGGTAGTATTATATATATATATATATATATATATATATATATATATATATATATATATATATGTATATATATATATATATATATGCAAACATATATACCGTAATATTTTTCAATTGTTGATCTTATTTGCATTCTACCTGGTGGGAAGTGATTGTACATAAATGAGCATATTATTCGCTAAGTTGTTGGGTGCCATGTTCTCGAGTTACACAACAAGATTTCTACATTCTCCGTGTTTTGACAAATGGTAGAACGATTTCAAGATTTGCAATAACTCTAGCATTTTTTTCCCCCGATCTTTCTTGTTTAATCCAACGTTTTCTGTATACGAAATACGAAGCAACATTCTTTCACATTTCATTTTGAAGGCGATAATCTTTATATCAGTTTTCAGTATCTAACGTCTATTACACAGAAGTGCGATAACCAGATGTTTAATTTGTTGGTTGTTTGAGGTTAGCAAGTCAAACATTCCTCTAGCAATTGAGAAGATATGGTGAATCCTTAGGAAATACATATTAGTTTGCTATCACTAGAGAATAGCCAATAATCACAGCGAGTTATCGGAATAAATTTAGACATACTGCCTGAAAACATACTTCAACAATATGTCGGAGAATAATATTGCACAAACTACTCGACATCTAAGGAACATGCTGCAAATAAAGATACACAAATATTAATAATCTTATTTGTTGCTTAGCCCCCAAGTCAGCCCTGATTAAGTAAACACAGACTAAAATGATTCTAATGTTGATATATCTCTACTATATTACATAATGTGTCTTCTATCTATCTATCTATCTATCTATGTGTCAGTCTAAAAGTGCATACACACACACACACATATATAGGCGCAGGAGTGGCTACGTGGTAATTAGCTTGCTTACCAACCACGCGGTTCCGAGTTCATTCCCACTGCGTGGCACCTTGGACAAGTGTCTTCTATAGCCTCGGGCCGACCAAAGCCTTGTGAGTGGATTTGGTACATGGAAACTGAAAGAAGGCCGTCGTATATATGTATATATGTATGTGTGTGTATATGTTTGTGTGTCTGTGTTTGTCCCCCCCCAACATCACTTGACAACCGATGGTGGTGTATTTACGTTACTGTAAATTAGCGGTTCGGCAAAAAGAGACCGATAGATAAATTAATTACCAGTTGCATACTGGGGTCGATCTAATTTACTGCCCCCCCCCTCGCCTAAAATTTCGGGCCTTGTACCTACGTAGAAAATATTATTATTATTATTATTATTATTATTATTCCGCCGATATCGACTTTCTATTTCGACTTTCCATTTGGAGTCTATAAAATAAGTACCGTTTGAAAACTGGGTCCATGCAATCGTCTTACCCCGTCCTCCGAAACTGATGGCTTTGTGCAAAAATATGAAATCATTAGTATAAAGTTTCATCTTTCCACACTCTGGCTTCTAGATTATGACTATGTCGTCTGCTTAAGGAAATGTTAAAAGACAGTCATACTCCAGTGTTGATTCAGTCGCATTTATACATCAGTTTCATCGTTAAAACAGGGTGGCCCAGTGCCAAATGTAGATATTATGAACATATTTTGATGTAAATAATGTTGTCGTGCGCAGTAGAATCTATATAGGTAAGTATTCATGTAGCTAAGTCTTATGATCTAGCTTCATGTCACTATGTATTATCATCTAGCTTCACTTCCCGTACTATTTCTCTTGGGAGAACCATTAACACCACATAATCTCATTTTATCTCTGCCATTTATGTATGTTCTAGTAAACATATAATGATAAAATAAATCAATATTAATGGCCATTTTCATTTAGGTAAGCTTTCAAATTTTCAAAACTAAAGCAAAAATTCAGATATACTGGGACTTAGATCTACTCCCTAATGCTCATTAAATTCAGAAGTCTTTTCATAAAATTTAATGTTTCTTCATGTAAAGAAAAATTAAACATTTCAGTACCAAGTGTGATCAAAGATAAACTAAGAGTTGTATAAGTGTCGAGTATTACCATTAAAAGTTGTACTAGTTACATAAAAATACAATAATACAAAATATAAAAAAGAATCTTTTCCATTATGAAATCGATAACATATATTGAAATTAAATTAATTTAACTGCTTTTGTTTATTAAGCTTCTGTAATTTTTTTTTTTTTTGTCTTGATGTTATTGAAATATAACAATGAGTTTAAAGGGAAAAAGTAATTGTTTTGTTAGAGATATCTTGCCCACGAGAACAAGTTATTGCGAAAATAACTAACAGTAATATTTAATCTAGTGCCATCATAATGCAGTTCTTTTCAATCTATTTGTATTTTGTCCTGATTTGGTCTTATAAACCGTGAAATATTTACCGCTTACTCTAGGTATATTAAGGCATTTCTCTACTACACCCAAAACAGCACCCACAAATTAGTAGCTCTTCCACAATCTCTTGCGTAATCTTCACATTTATCTTTATTAATATTTGTCTTTATTCACCTCTAACTTATTCTGCTTGAGTAATTTATTTTTGAAACGGAAACAGAGATCACTGCATAAGTAACAAAAACTTTTAAGCAAGTGCTTTCATAATGCAGCCAGTTCTTTACATCTGTTTGTGATTATCTCAGTTTAGTTCTATGAACTATGGAATATTTGACGTTTAATCTAAGATTATTACTCTATCACTCTGAAAGTAACTGCCTGCAAATAGCATCCGTTCCACAGTCCACAATTTCTTATGTGTTCATTACTTCTATATTCTTGAAGTCTTACTGATCTTCGTAATCAGTCTGCAAGAAAAAAGAGCAATAATAATGATGATAATAATAATAATAATAATAATTGTTTCTTCTCTTGGAGGAGAGGGCCAGTCGATTCGATCGACCCCACTATGCAACTGGTACTTAATTTATCGACCCTGAAAGGATGAACGGCAAAGTCGATTTTGGCGGAATTTGTACTCAGAACATAAAGACAAAGAAAATACTGCTAAGCATTTCGCCCGGCGTGCCAACGTTTCTGCCAGCTCACCGCCTTAATAATAATAATAATTATTATTATTTTAATAGCAGTATATTTTAATGCAATGAGATGTGATGCGAAATGGAGTAGAATTTAACTGTTTTTCTCAATCTAAAATCTGGAGATATTGAGAAATTTCCCTCTTCCCTTTCCTTCAGTATTCCTTATTATATGAAGGTTCATTTGGCGTCGTTAATCCACTGTCACTATTTTATCTTCCTCTATTAGATATCTCCATGTCTAAATGTAAAGAGAATTATTGATACCGAATCCTAGAATTGACTATTCGGTTTGTGTTTTTGACCATAGCTTTGTAAGATCTTCATTAATATCTCATCTAGCAGAGACGAAGCTAGAACCTTCCCAATGAAAGATCAAAGATGAGAATCCATCATGATTCATATCTGACACAATGATTCCGATGTAATTTCCTCTGAACCCGGATCTCTTCCCGCCCCTCCCACGTTGCTACTCCCTTATTTTATATTATTCGTTTCAAGTGCATATCTGATTTTCTATATATTTGTCTTTATATATCTCTTGATCAATGTGGACATGTAAATATATGGAAACACAGCCGTGTGCTTAAGACGCGTCTAAACTTGTGAATTCCTGGTTCAATTCTATTATGCCGACGTCACCTTTCACAGCGTGGCTGTGTGGTAAGAAGCTTTCTTCCAAACCAAATGGTTCGGGGCTCAGTTCCAGTGCGTGGCACCTTGCACGAGTGTATTCTACTATAGCCTCCGGCTGACAAATGTCTTGCGAGGAGATTTGGTAGACGGTAACTGAAAAGAAGTCCATCGTATATGTAAATATATATATATATATATATATATATATATATATACACATATATACACACACACACACACACATGTATATGTTTGTGTTTTTGTGTCTGTGTTCTGTTTTTCCCCCACCACACATACACATATATAAATAAATAAATAAATACATAAATATATATGCATAAGTATATATGTGTGTGTGTGTGTGTGTGTGTGTGTGTGTGTACTCTCTCACACATACGTCTATGTGTATATGTATGTATCCATTATATTCAAGCATATTAATGTCTGAGTGGGCGGAGAATCATTCTCCACACATCCGCATATCCAAACATGCGCGCGCACACACTAACACACACACACACACACACACACCGGCAAGCATATACATGCTGATAGTCGCCGTACATACCAATGAACATTAGAAGCATTTTCGCTGAAATAAATCTTTTCGATTTCGCCTTTTCATTTCCTTTATTACATTCATACATACATACATACATACATACATACATACACACACACACATATATATATATATATATATATATATTACATTTATTTACGTAAGTCCGCTGCTGAAAACACCATTGGGAATTGAAGCTATCTTTCATTACTCTAGCAGTGGTTAACTGTCTATTAGGCTGAGAAAATTAAGAAAACACTATTACTACTACTACTAATAATAATAATAATATAAGTATTAATCAAACGTGAAAAATAAATATGAACATAATAAAGAAGCCAAGAGCGGTGTAGAGTAGAGTAGGTGAAGATTGGTATGGAATAAATTGCATGAGGATGATTTATTAAAATACAAATAATGGAACAATGCTTGAGAATACAAACAAAAGGACAAATCAGAAAATAATTTTTGTCGTAGTTTTCTTTGCATCAATAGAATCTAGAAAATATGCTTGGACATGTTATATTCATATAGATTCATTTTGCCAAAGAAAAAAAAATAAAGACAAAAAAAAACATGTGTGTGTATGCGTGTTTATATATATATATATATATATGTGTGTGTGTGTGTGTGTGTGTGTGTGTATGTAAGTATGCATGCATGCGTGTGTATTTTTCAAATATTCTTAGTTATATTTAAATCACGGATGCATTTGTATACTATTTTTGGGGTTTAATAACGAATTTTCATTTATCCATATTGGCTTAGTTTGGGTTCACACAAATTCATTTACGTTTCTAAGTCCAACGGCGTTTAGTAACACCAAGGGATAACATCTAAGGTATATGTCCTTAATGAAGATGTGAATGCATATGTATGGACGGACGGGGAAACACATGCACACACATACACACACACATACAAACAAACACACGCACACACATGCACACATAAACACACATATATGTCAGGTCGTTCTCGGGCACTACTGGTAATATGTAGCCCAGTACAACCTGTTGTATTGTCGGATCGTCGGCGACTAAAGTGGCTACCCCATCAAGCTTGCTTGATGAGGAGGTTGATTCCTGGACACCCTACAAGACGAAAAATAAGACCAAAGGGCGGAAGAGCTCATGAGCCATCCGACAATATGCGTACATGTGTATGTATGTATATATTTCATTGTTCAGTTTTATTTCAAAATTTCT
This sequence comes from Octopus bimaculoides, assembly GCF_046866305.1. NCBI lineage: Eukaryota > Metazoa > Mollusca > Cephalopoda > Octopoda > Octopodidae > Octopus > Octopus bimaculoides. The sequence goes on along the minus strand of NC_142945.1, from coordinate 8,619,803 downwards.
TATGTATGTATGTATGTATGTATGTATGTATGCAAACGCAATGATGTGGAAATACCTCGGATGGTGTCCAGGTGCACGGTTGGCACCCCTGAGAGTGGGTGGCTTCTCTGTTGTTCCCTCTAGGAGAGGGAAACTCTGAGAGGAAACCTGTGGCACTGACAATATTCGATGATGTAGTTCTTCTTTTCTAGTTTATAATGTCCATGATCAGAGAGCGAGATTCGATTTGTGCAAATCCTTTTCTCACTATAACACATCACCATTCACAGATGCATCGCTTCTTTTAGTGTATTTGTATTCGTTAGAAAGTTATTATATGTGCCACGATATAAGATAATACTCAGTCTTTTAACCCGCCGCCTTGAAACTCTCTACAATTAGAGTTTCCAAAGCTGAAAGACAAAGTTAACCGCGGCAATATTGGAGCTCAAAAATTTAAAACTGGAAGAAATGTCAGTAAATATTTTTGTCTGCTGTGCTAAGGATTCCGGCTGTTGATCACCTTGAATATTCTGTAACAAAAGGTGAAAACAACAAAAGCTGGCTTTCGAAACAAACCATCTTCACAATTAGCAACAAGTGAATGAATCATATTGGACATGTTTACAGACTTAACCGAGAAAAAAAAAAAAAAAAAAAAGATGGAAAGAAAAGAAGTTTTGCACATTTATATCTAAGAAAAAATCGGATTGAGAAATAGAAATGAGATAATGTAACACACTTAAAAAGTAAGAAACAAAAAGCAATATAGAATATTTTTTTTTTAAATCTGAAAAAATATTTTTTTAAATACCTATTGTAAGTAGATTACAATAATATAATATGATTTCTACTGTGAGGTTTTGCATTATTTTGTTAAGAATAAGCATGAACTTTGCTGTCATTTTATTCACAAGTTCATAGGCGGTGCTTATTCAAATAGCAACACTGAATTTACGTCACATGAAAATTCTTATTTCAGAATCTTTTATGTGGTAGTAAATGCAATAATTGCTTTATATAAATTGAATTCGTTGTGCAAAGAATTTTGCTTAAATGTGTCACAGAATTCCCATGAAGGTTTTGAGCATTGGGCAACCGGATCTTGTGAATATTTGCATTCATTTGTGAGCATTTCTTTTCAATTCAATGATTAAGAAAGTGCGGGTAAGCGTACACACTTATAGAGAAGAATGTAGCGATTATTCAACAGAAACGGTGTCATCATGGAAATTGAATTTAATTGAAGAACGCCTTGAGTCAATTTTGTTTGTGGATCCTCTAGACATAATCACTTCAAATCTATCATGTTTGCATGCTAGTCGTAACAATTCATATTCTTGAATGTAGCAAACCATTGCGGGCTCAGCGACACTTCCCTAAAAAGTTCGCTTGTAATCCAAGTTGTTACTCTTTGCATGAATTCTATTATACTGTTAAATGCGGGCGACAGCTTTGCATATATTTGTAAATTTAACACAAATATTTGTACGAACATAAAGTGTGTGTGCAGTTATACATATCGTTTCGTCGCATAGTCGATGAGATTGATGTGGTTGCTCTGTTTTCAGCAAATTCAGGGTACAAAGGAGCTCGTATTTAAAAGGAACTTAAACGAATGTCATGTTAGGGAGCTGAGTCTTTGTTTTAGCCAAAAGGAAACCGGGCATGTGTTCAAGTGTTCAAGCTTTGTTTTGCATATGTTTACATATACGGCAAGGCATTTTATTCATAACTATTCATAAGATCGCTACCAATGTCCAACGTAATGAACCAACATTTTACTCGCTAAAAATAATTTCTGAGTTCTAATCTTTGTGAAGTGTGTATATATGATTAATTATATGCGTGTTACAACATGTTAGAATACAGTGGTGATTATGACCATAGCTAAAATCCACATGCTGTGCTTTACTCTTATTACCATATGCCATTTCTTAAATACCTCAACTATTACCCTCAATACGAATTTCACCATCTCTACATCTTGCTCTATATTTACATCCATCTGAATTGCATGAATAATAGCAATCCTGTTTCTTGTAAGAATAATTCATTTCGAGATTCGATAATCATTTCATATACTGCTATATTATATAGATAAAAACAAAAGCAAATATTTGCACGAACATTAATTGTATTCCGAGGTACACATTTCAAAATATACGCTTATATCATTACATAGTTGACGAGATTGTTCAGCTCGCTTTCTTCTAGCGAATGTATAGCACAAAGAAGATCATATTTAAAAGGAACTCAAACGAATCTCAGGTATTTGTCTTAGAAAACGAAAAATGTTTTCAAATGTTGACGCTTTGTTTTCCGCCAGACGCAATATAAATCCCGAAGCGTCAGGAAACACTATTCTAACCATATCATACACGGATTTTTCCATGCATATGTGTAATTTTAGTGAATGTTGACCACGCATATATTTCAAAGATGGTTGGGCGCGATTGAATTGAGATTTGGCCATAATGAGTTTTATCTTTTAATTTGGGAGAGAAGACTATTTATGACAATTGTCAAGGGCTCTAAGGAAGAAGTTATTTTCAACCTGGATACCTGACCTGAATGCAACGGAGTACGCGCCAAAGAATACCTAAGGCGCCAAGTAGTCGTGTTTAACCATTCAAAGGAGCTCTAAGAGTAGTCGAACTCAGGATGCATAGAGCGATTGCGAAAGATCAGTATTTGTCTTATCGATTCCTGAAAGAATGGAAAACAAATTTGACTGCGGCTAGATTTTGAAGTCAGAGCGCAGAGAACAAGTACAAGACATCCGGTTCGACGTTCTTAAAATCCCGTAAGTAAATCGATCCCGTGTATATTTTATTGATTATTACTATCGATTAATACTTTTTATAGCCCCTTCCTGGAAGAACGAAAACATAAAGTTGATCTCAGCAAGATTTTGAACTCAGAGCGTAGAGAATCGTTACATATACGGCAAGGCATTTTATTCATAACTATTCGTAAGATCGCTACTAATGTCCAACGTAATGAACCAACATTTTACTCGCTAAAAATAATTTCTGAGTTCTAATCTTTGTGAAGTGTGTATATATGATTAATTATATGTGTGTTACAACATGTTAGAATACAGTGGTGATTATGACCATAGCTAAAATCCACATGCTGTGCTTTACTCTTATTACCATATGCCATTTCTTAAATACCTCAACTATTACCCTCAATACGAATTTCACCATCTCTACATCTTGCTCTATATTTACATCCATCTGAATTGCATGAATAATAGCAATCCTGTTTGTTGTAAGAATAATTCATTTCGAGATTCGATAATCATTTCATATACTGCTATATTATATAGATAAAAACAAAAGCAAATACCACAAACGGTTACATAACATAGAATTATTCATGTAATATATTATATTAGTTTCTTTGTACAGAGTATATGAAATATATAAATATATAAATCGGAGTTTATCATTTATCTTGACCACCGCTGGATTCAATATATTCATAATCTTACATTTAGCGAATACAATTATATCAGTTATTAACGTAATAATATCAATAATAGGAAAGCTAAGAAAAATTACAATGCAACCAATTTGTCACAAGCAGCAATATATTAAGTTCCAACTATCTCAGTGGGTATGGCTCTAAGTCTATAAGAGATTTGTTAACTACTTCACCACACCTGGAACTAATAATATTGCATCACAAAAAAATACTGATGACAACAACAACCTACAAAATGTAAAACTCTCTTATTTGTGAGACTCGAGTGGTGAACATACGCAGCATAAACCTAAGTTCGAAGAATAAATAAATAAATAAATATATATATATTATATATATATATTATATATATATAGGGAGAATTCACAAGAAAAACAACAGCAGACGAAGACAGGTGGTTTAGAAAACAAATTGATGTATTAGTATAACGCTCGGGAATTGAAAAAGTCTTTAACGTTTCGAGCCTACGCTCTTTCAGAGAAAGGAACACAGAAAGAAACAAGGAGAAAGAGAAAATGTGTGTTGTACATATATATATATATATATATATATATATATATATATATAGGGAGAGATGTAAGGACCACCTACAACCTGGATATAATTGTTTGATTGGTGGAGAGTACTGTACGTCCTTGAGGTGGTAAATTCTGTAAATTCTAGCAATTTTTTTAAAAGGATATCACCTAATGACGAAGCTGTTGTTAAACAATATACAAATACATAGTAATTATTGAAAGTAATATTACATAATGCTATATGAATTTGAACCTTGCAACTTAAATCTGATTAGGGGTGCAGAAACGTGAGTTGTGATGTAACCATTAAATCCTGTTGATATCCATCGTCGTGTAATATAAATATATGCGTGTGTGTGTGTGTCTATGTGTGTCTTTGTGAGTGTATACATATATATACATACATAGTTATTTAGTTAGCTCACTTATTAGTTTATTTTGAGTGAATTACTTTCCTCACGCCTCTGTAGATGTTGTGAGAGATGCTATTTGCTTCGGTGGTTCGTTTTTGAAGCTTCCTGAAGATATTTTTAGCTTTATTCAGTTCGTGTATAGTTATCTTTATATTGGCTAATTAGTTATCTAGTGTTTATGAGTCGCTTTCGTTATCAGTAGCTAATTGTTTGGACACTTGGCCGATCCAAAGTAATATTACTCTGTATTTTGTATTTTCCTTTCTCAACGTTCACACCTAATGCTAAGATTTCATGAGATTGTGTAATATGTTGTAATTCAGAACGGTTTTTCAAATATTAATTTATTCAGCCATCAGCAGCGTGAAATTGCTTGGTTTCTTCATCTGAGTAAGCACACTCGTTGTGTAATTGCGTAGTCTTTGTCTGCTGTGAAGTGAGAGCGTAACTAGAACCGTTACATAGTGGGTGGCATCATACAAGTATATATATATACATATATATATATATATATATATATATATACTTGTATGATGCCACCCACTACGTAACGGTTCTAGTTACGCTCTCACTTCACAGCAGACAAAGACTACGCAATTATATATATATATATATATATATATATACACACACACACACACACATATATACGTGAGTGTGCATATATATGTATGTGTGTATTGGCACACGTCCACATATACACACATGTATGCACACGCGCGCGCAGACACACACACAAATACACACACAAACATAAACACACCTGTAAATATATACAGTTATGAATTGCTACAATATGTGATACGCATAATTCAAAATATATAAGCGTAAAAATTGATTGCGCATTTTTCATACTTACAAACTTATACATATATATACTTACACACTTATATACACACACACGCGAACACAAGCCTAACACACAACACACACACACACACACACACACACACAGAACACACGCACACACATTAGTCACTGGAGTCAATCCTCGTTATGTCAATCTGTTACGTTATTATGATGCGTTCCTATCCCTATTGGCGTTTCTTGCGATTTTTGTCAAACATTTTAATTTCATTAATGTGACACTATATTTCTTCATTAATTCTAGTATAAGAATGTTGGCTATGAAAGTGCCTAATATTAGAAATATCATAAGAATGAAAGTGGAAAGATTGCTAGTACAAAAGTAATGAAATTTTATTCTAAGTCTATTTTGGGGTCACAATCTCGTGACACTCTATTTAGTACGACAAAATGAAATCGTTATTGTTCAATCTGGTAATTTGAAGTATACTCAGACGGTTATATTTATACACAGGAAATCATTTGCTAAAATAGACCTATCCTCTATCTATCTAATATATATATATATATATATATATATATGTCAGTCTGTTTGTTTCTATCTATCTATCTATCTATCAATCTATCCATCTTTCTATCTATCTATCGTCTTTCATTATTTTACCTGTTTCAATCATTTGACTGCGGCCATGATGGAACACTGCCTTGAAGGGTTTTTCGTCGAAAGAAATCAACCCCAGAACTTAATTCTACAAGCTAAATACTTACTCTAACGTCTTCTTTTGCCGACTCGCTAAGTTACTGGGACGTAAACACACCAACACCAGTTGTGATGTAATGATTAGAAGGTGGGGTGACAAACAGAGACACAAAGGAGCACACACATAGACATAAATATATATGACAGGCCTCTTTTCAGTATCCGCCTACCAAATCCATTCACAAGGCTTTGGTTGGCCCGAGATTACAGTAGAAGACACTTGCTCAAGATAACACGCTGTGGGACTGAACCTCGAGTCATGTGGTTGGGAAGCAGGCTTCTTGCCTGTGCCTATATAGATTATATAAGCACTTGTATACTATGACATGAAAGAGCCTGTGTTCATCAAACACGGAAATCTCGGTCCTTGAGTCACCCTACTAGTTTTGAGTCACCTGAAAACAAATCTATGAAGTATAACTATTTATCTATTAAGGTGGCGAGCTGGCATAAATGGGTGGGCGGTATTTTGTCTGTCTTCACGTTCTGAGTTCAAATTCTGCCGAGGTCGACTTTGCCTTTCATCCTTTCGAGATCGATAAATTGAGTAACAGTTGCGTACTGGAGTCGATCTAATTGACTGGAACCCTTCCGAAGCATTTTGGACCCTGTAGAAAGGAATAATATAGGTGGCGAAGTAACAGAAACGTTAGCTCGCCGGGCGAAATGCTTAGGGTTAGTTCATCTGTCTTTATGTTCTGGGTTCAAATTCCGCCGTGGTCGACTTTGCCTTTCATCCTTTCGGGGTTGTTAAATTAAGTACCAGTTACGTACTGGCGTCTATCTAATCGATTGGTTCCATTTCTGGACTTTTGCCTAGATTAGAAAAGATGATTACACATCTACTGAGTTGTATTCTTTTTTCCTACAAAACACTTATTACGTGCGTAAGCAAACACCCCCCCACTCACCCCCCACACATAAACGCTACACACATGTATATATGTATATCTATGTCTATATGTATACGTACATACCACACTAATATACATACACACACACGTGTATGCGTTTATGTGTGTGTATCTATGTATAAAGGTGTATGCGTATGTATACATACATATGTATATGTATATCTATATCTGCTATATCTATATGTATACCTACACATCACAGTTACACACACACACGCACATACATGTATGTGTTTACGTATGTGTATGTACGTGTGTGTATGTGTGTACATTCCTTTGCTGTGATCAGTCTGCCTTGTCACTCTATACTGCGCAGCTACATACATGAATTACGATTTTGTTTGTTGTGTAATCTCTGTTCGTTGTTTGTGGTTCTACCTGGCGTTACTGATATTAATTAGTTGGAAAAAATCAAAAAGATGGTGAGATTAACTGACAACGTTGTCAGACAGCCAGCTCCTGATATCACGTTTATGACAAAGATCAGAAAAGGAAGCTACTACATGTTTGATTGGATTGCTAGAAATAACAAGAGCAAAAATCCTCTGCAAACCTACCGGAGCTCGGGGCAGAACAATTCGTTGTGAATTTGGTGGACAGATACTGCGTGAGGCGCCTGTCATGTGTATACTAGTGTTCTTGTTGTGTGTGTGTGTGTGTGTGTATTTTACCGGATATATATATATATATATACACACACACACATCCGTATTTCTGTGTCTACCTGTTTATCACTCTCGTGTGTGTGTGTGTGTGTGTGTGTATATATATATATATATATATATATATATATCTCAGTGTGCTTGTGTGTGTATACATATATATATATATATATATATATATGCATACACACACGAAAACACACACACACTCACTCACACACACACACATACGCATATATTAATATGCATATTCTTTTGTACATTTGTGTATACAACTTGACAAACGTGGATGGTTTGTTTACGCGCCTTTAGCTTATTGCTCCGACAAAAGAAACCAACGAAATAATACTGTCAATAAATAAATAAATAAATGAAATTACTAGATTTATTCGATAGAAACCTTCAAGGTGAAAACCCAGCATGGCCGAAGTCTAATGACTAAAAACAATAAAATATAAAGAAAGAAAAAAAGATAATTCACGTTCTGCAGCCGTTATGGCAAATCAGGAAAAGACAAATAAGCAAATTGGATAAGTGCCTGAAAATTAAAAGATGATATGATCAATAGCTGCAAATAAGTTCTTTGTAGTTCTGCCTGAACAGAGACGAATCGGAGATAGCGAAAAACATTATCGTTACCCTCATCAATATCCGTAGCAATATCGTTTTACGTGCAACATAATCTACAATATTGATTTCTTACGCTGACACAGTGCCACACATTTTGGATGACGGTTTGATATGTTTACAACTAATCTAGTGTCTCAATGGCACATATTTCACGAACTACGTCATGTGTGCTAAAAGAGGTACGCACAACTAGTCCTCATGCCGTGTTAAATATCGCATAAAATTAAATTTAGGTCATATCTACCCTGACATAAGGAACGCCTTTCGATATATATTTCCTGAGCTGGAAATGACTTAGGCTGGAAGCAATAATCAGGAATACTTTGGCTCAGTAAACACTAGGCGCAATGGGAAAGGCAGAGTCTCAGATATAAAATATTCGAACATATTAATATCTAGAGCTGTTTATAGCTAATTATTATAATCAGGACTCCAGAGTGATAACTGAAATTTATAAGATATGTTTTACTGTTAACTGCTAAAAGGTTTTCTTTTTAAGAAATATAAACTATATTTATGTAGTTTATGGGATCGCAGTTTCGATTTCCAGACCGGGTGTTGTGAGTGTTTATTGAGTGAATACACCTAAAGCGCTACGAGGCTCCGGCAGCGGCTGGTAGCGCACCCTGCTGTACTCTTTCACTCACTCTTTCTTCCTGTTTCTCTTGTACCTGTATTTCAAAAGGGGCAGTCTTGTTACACTCTGTGGAGTGCTCAGCCACTTGCACGTTAATTTTACGAGCAGGCTGTTCCGTTGATCGGATCAACTGGAACCCTCGTTGTAGTAACTGGCGGAGCGCCGTAGTGTGCGCGTGTGTCTGTCGCATCTACAGCCTGAAAACCGGTTTTGGTGTGTGTATATCCCTGTAACGTAGCGATTGACAAAATGAGGACTTTATACAGAAGTAGACCGCAGGTTTAAAAGCAAATAGCAATTGGGATCGATGTGTTCGAGACGTAGCTCCAGCATGGACGCAGTCCAATAACTTAAATCATAAATTATTAATAGATAGAAAGAACCGTATAAAGGGCTGAAGAGAAGTGACTCGCTGTAAGAGGCATTGAAGTAGACACAGCATAAAGAGAAGAAACAACGTTGCTATGGTATATAACTGGCTATCATCTGATATCAAATGGATATAACAGAGTACATTATCATCAAGACGTTATTGGACGTATGAGGAGGACATTGCTATAGTAAATGCGATATAACTAACTATATTACAAATATTGATAAAACAAAATTGGATTAATTGGTGTGGTGTATATTAAACAACTAATAGGATTCTACAAGAAAGTAATTTTGTTAATTTCATTAAACAACTAGAGATTGACTGACTTTACCTGTAGAAGCATTGCAACTGTCTGCCTGCCTACCTAGCTGCGTCCCTGCCTGAATGCCGGTCTGTCTGCCTGTCTGTCTAATTATCTGTCCATCCATCTAAATCCGTATGTGTGTATGTATATATTATATATGCATGCATGTATAAACACACACGCACACACACACACACATACGTATATATATTCGCCATGATAGATCGCTGACCACTACATTTATATTTTATTCCTTGTTTTTCTCCGTATTTCTTTGTGTTCCTTTCAGTTGAAGAGCGTAGCTCGAAACGTTAAAAACTTTCTCTATTCCCGAGCGTTAAACTAATACATCCATTTGTTATTTACACCACCTGTCTTCGTCTGTTGTTTTTTTCGTAAATTCTCCCATATATATATATATAAATACATACGCACACAGATTAGGAGATAGAGATTGGGTGGGTAGACATTGAGAGGAACAGACAACGAGGGAATGAAAGAGATAGAGAAGGAATGAAAAAGAAAGACAGAAAGATAGATAAATAGATTGATAGGTAGAGAAAGAAAGGGAGATAGAGAGAGAGAGATGTGTGCTTGAATGGGCATGCGTGTGTGTTAACTGGAACGATTCACGCATAAAAAAATGCACCACTACTCCAGCCTATCGTACCGCCTTTGTTGGGAAGCATAGGATTTGTTCCAATTCCTGAAGGTCAGCAATTCCAATTCTCTACTGTTCTTTATCCAATGAAATATTTCACATTTCACGAGTTTTCGTTCCAACCCAGTGATATTTGAAGAATTCCTTCACATTCTTAGGTCTTTGAAATTCAATGACGATTTAACCTTTTTATCCACCAAAATGGAAATTCAAAGACCAATGCAGCGAGAAGAAATACACTTCAAATTCTTGAATTTCTTTCACGTCATCTTCCATCCTTTTCTTTCTCCTCCAGCTCCGCGTCTACTTTTTCTTCTGGTTTTCGGTCTTTCTTGCGCTGCAGCAATAACTACTACTACCACCAGTTCTCACCTTGTTTTTGTTAACTAGTTTTTGTTGCTATTGTGTCGTATTTGTGATATGCATACACACACGTATATATACATATGTACAACATAATGTTTATATATATATATATATATATATATATATATGAATGTATATATATTGTTGTTGTGTCTGGGTAGAATCATTCTCTTTTAGTGCCTTATTATCTTATTAAATGAGTGGAAACTTTACCGGTGAGTGTGTTAAATGATAAGGCACTAAAAGAGAACGACTCTCCCCAGACACAACAAAAATATATATACATTCATATAAATATAAATACACATTCACACATATTTTACTTCAGGATATGCTGAGGGACCGCCTCCAAGCCCTTTAGTTAAACAAATAAACCCCACTACGTTTATGAGTACAGTACTCATTCTACCGGTCTTTTTTGCCGAACCTTTAAGTTACAGGGTCTGAAACAATCCAACACTGATTGTCAAGCGGAGAGTGGGGGGACAAACACAAAGGCACTCACACACATAGATATATACTACGAGCTTCTTTCACTCTCTGGCTATCAAATCTACTCATAAGGCTTTGATTGACCTGACTCTATAGTAGAAGACATTTTGCCCAAGGTGGCCCGTAATAGGACTGAACCAGGAACCATGTTGTTGGGAAGCAAGCTTCTTACCACACATCCACGCCATTATATATACATATAATGCCATAAATGAATTACTGGCAATAGCGTTATAGTAAAAACTTATTGGCGTTGTAACTTCAGCGTCTTGGCTTGGTGTCCTGCATATTATTGTTAGCATTAGTATTAATATTAATAAACGTAGTAGTATTTTTCCTCTGTTCAGTTTCTTCTTATCATTGAGGTTTTGCGGTCTTTCATTTCAATATTACATATACAAATCGGAAATTTATTTCCTCTTTGCACTTTACTATTTTTTCCCTTATTTTGCTTTCAATATTCTAAGGAAGTGAAGGCAATATTCTATTCTGAGAAAATATTCTCAGTTTTGGCATTTGCAGAAGCCAAAAATATTTTGTTGTGTGCATTTAGGTCTTAAACTGTCAACATCTCTCACATAAACACCATTATTATGTGTTAGATTTCTTGAAGGTAACTTGCAGCCAATATTCTCTAAACATTCTCTATGCTACTCCTCAGCCATTGATTTTGTTATGGTTATTTGACGGCAGTCACATGGGGGTAAGGCTTTCTCGCGTTCTAAATTCGATTATATCGATCCCAGTAAATATGTCTCTGTGGTGATGTTAAAGACCAGAGAACGACTGCGTGGTTACGAATTTAGCTTTGCAGTTGCGTGATTTTGGACTTAGTCCTACTGCGCGGCATTCTTTTGCTTTTTTCCAGTAATTTATCTGCGGACTTGCTGGAGCACCGCCTTTAGTCGAACAAATCGACCCCGGACTTTTTCTTTACAAGCTTAGTAGTAGTAGTTTCTCTTTTAGCTGAAAGGGTTCGAAGTGATGCGAAAAAGGATGAAATCTTGGTCAATATTACAAAGGAATAAATGTCAATGTGGGAAAAAGTATCGGATATCTATTGCCGAACCATTAAGTTACGCGTACGTAAGCGCACCACTACTACTACTACTTCATTGTAATGTGAGCACTAGTAGACTTGTTATGGTCGGTAATTGCTTTATATCACACTTTGGTAGCGATTTGCGATGTACCTTGCATGTGATACTATCAAGCTTTCTTTGGTTTGCATATATATATATATATATATATATATATCAATACCAATATTTACATCGGTTCTTTTGAAGGTAAATTGTGTAGAGAAATTATGTTTTTAGTGAGTGAAAGATCTGACACAAATTCATCCCATTATTTTATTCATTTCACCTCATATGTACAGCTAATTCTCTTGAGAAAGTTGCAAATATTACATAATGTTATTCTCCCTAACGCAAAACAAAAAGAACCTCGCATACCATTCACTCTTCGCTATGAAATGGAAAACCTCGAATCAACATACATAACTAAATTAATATTATTTTGTTCATTTCAGTGTTAGACTTATTCAGAATTACTTGATGTGTTTTATTTAGAATCAGATGAGGCGTCAACCACATATATGAATATATGAAGAAGAAGGAATATGAATCCAAAAATTCAATTTTAGTTTTACATTGTTTATGACCCAAATTTGACTCCTGGTTGTTCAAAAGTAAATAATTGTATTTATCTCTCAGCTTACTTTTTATATATTGGGTTTCATTGTCTGTGTTTGTGCTTACGTGCATTCATTTACATGCTTGCTCATGTGATATCCTCGGAATACAGTATTTAAGGTTTATCTTCAATTGTTTCTATTAGGATGGTTATTTAAAACAATGATTTAGAGCGTATATTTGCTGTAGTTTTAAAATCTGTTTGATTCCTGATAACACTGATGCGTCAATTTTAATGTTTCCTGCGTACAGAATCTTATTCTGAATCTTAACTAAGATAATTATTTCTAATGTAAGGTTAGTAATTTTTCTTCTTCATTAAAACTTTCGCGTCCGAACTTAAACACCTACGAATACATTTCGTGGTGATGAAAGACGAAACAATCTTAACCTCATGTAGCTATAAATACATCTAATTATACTTTCTGAAATGTGAGTGTTTCAAGTCTAGATAGAGATATTGCAAATGAACAATGTAAAAAAAAAAAAATGAATTGATTGGAGAATGGAATGTACATGCATACATATATACACACTACCACATGGAACGATGGATAAGAACACACGACACCCCCACGTATGTATGTATGTATGTATATGCGATGGAGCAGGGAATTTTGTCAGTGAACAAACAGGTTGCGGTCTCGAAGCGATGAAAATATTTTGACAAATGAAATTTAAATGGCTTATAAACACCTTCCACGCTGCAGTTGTCTTTGTTTCAACACACGATCTCAGATCAGGTCACTTGCTATACAAGTACATCTCCGTAATATATATATATGTTATCTGCCATTTCCTCTTTGGCCTTGGCATGTGTCAGAGCAAAAATTTTCATTCCCCACCCGATTTCACTGTGCTTGTTTTTAAGTAAGTTTTCTGATCTTCGGAGAGAATTTGACTCCTATCTCTAGCAAAGCTGGTACTTTTCCAGTATCATCATCCTGTTTTATACTTCCCTGCTTTGAATCCACGCTTTGAAGTGCTACTAATATTATTATCTATTAACAATATATTCGTGTGTGAATGTATGTATATATATATATATATATATATATATATATGTATGCATGTATGCATGTATGCATCTATTCATGTATGCATTTCAGTTACATATAAATATTAATATATGAAAACACGATGAAAAAGATTGGAATTTGGAGTTGTTCCAATCGAGAGATCCTTTGAAATTAAAAACAGAAATAATAGTCGAATGCAAAAACAAACGAAATAAATGTGAAAACGAATGAAAAAAATTGCAAGACTATCAAAGTAATACTTAAGATTAGTTTGGAAAGCAGAGGAGGTTTTGATCAAGAATTCTTTTATAGCAGTTTTCTATGAGGTTGGATGGAAACAATTGATTATAGAAAATTACATAAAAAAAAAAGCAATGAAATATATGTGCTCATAAAAATTGCTTTGAATGTTATATGGAGGTTAAAATTGTTTGAATTTAATTTTGTGAGTAGAATGAGAAAAATATAAATATTGCCTTTGTAGAGAGGGCCTTAAAAGGTCATAAAATATAAAAATATTAACAGCGCTAAAATAGCGAAAATATCAGAAGAGAAAGAAAGAGGTGATGAACATAAGAGGAGTGTAAAGCAGAGGCGGGAAGGAGAGTGTGAATGACAGAGCGAAGGACACGGCGCGAAGGTGTTGAAATATTTTCATTTTATCAATCTGTCAAATTTGGTTTGTTTGCAGAAAATAATTTGCTTCTTTCATTTCAACCACTTTTATAAATATCAGGGATATAAATTAAGATTTAAAGAAAAAAAAATAATTAAATTTGTTTGTTTGAGTTCTTAAAAGAAAAGTAAACAGAGTATAAAAATTATATATGTGTGTGTGTGTGTGCGTGTAATCCTCAGGTATATTAGATTTCGTTTTTAATTCTTTATTTAGTTTTAACATCATTAACTTCAGAGACACGAGGAATTGTTCAACCTTGTGAGAATCGGTAAATAGTTCTCGTAATAACTTTCTGCTGCTATAAGCTATTGGATGGAAATGAAAACTGAAATAACCATTTCTCTGTGGATCTTTTGAGGTGGCGAGGGATTGATTCATTCGCAATAAACTCCACACTAATAAACGCGAAATTTTTGTCTCATATTCCACAACATTTGAAAATTGCATGCTATCATCGACAGCAATACTTATGCACACATGGATGTATGCATACGTAGATTCATGTGTTCATTATGAGTTGATCTATAATTGGAAACTACATGGAGCATTCTAGAATTCCTTAATCTAACTTGCCATCTATTTAAGGTTCATTCGGGAATGAAAAATAATGTTTAGATGAAAACAGTTCACTGACTGACACACACACACACACACACACACACACACACGTATATAACAGTATACAGCTCTTGATATTCCTAAGACCCAGATCAAAAATTCTCTCTCTCTCTCTCTCTCACACACACACACACACACACAAAATATATATATATATACAACAGAATACAGTTCTTGATAATCCTAAGACCCAGATCCAAATGTACAACGTGTTCTTCTTTTAAACAGATGTTAGTGTTTTATTATTGTTAACATGATCTTCATCAGGGCGCGAGGTCTATGACTGGAACAAGTTCTGGTTTCACGGGGTATTTGCTGAACATATCTGGAATGTTGTCATCGTCGTCTTAAGCCCGATATCAATTCCTCCGACTGAATAGTGACATAACGGAAAACTCTCTTTGTGATCATCTTATCATGGTTTCAGGAATTTAATTGACGTCTCCATGACTGGAGGTGTCTTTCATTTTTGTAATCATGGTAGAGTTAAATCAAAAGAATTGTGGTTTTCAGTTCGAGCAAAATGAGCATATTGTTCAGTTCTATATTTAAGACATGAGGAATTATGTACATTATTTACATTATTAACATTTGACAGATATTTGTCCTCATCTTGTTTGTTGTTTACACATCGTTTCGGCTGATATACCCTCCAGCCTTCATCAGGAGTCTTGGAGAAATTTCGAACCTGGGTTCTCATTCCTAAGGTATTTTTCGATGTTGTTGTTGTTATTATTCAGGTCACTGCCTGGAATCGAACTCGGAATCTTGGGGCTAGTAACCCGCGCTCTTAACCTCTAAGCCATATGCCTGTGGGTATAATAATAATAACATCGAAAAATACCGTAAGAATGAGACCCCAGGTTCGAAATTTCCCCCAAGACACCTCATAAAGACTGGAGGGTATATCAGCTGAAACGTTGTGTTAACAACAAACAAGATAAGGACAAATATCTGTCAAATGTAAATAATGAGTATATTGTTGTTTTGTCATGTTTCTGATGGAGCAGAATTATTATAAAATGCGTTCTAATCGTGGACAATCCATCGTGTGTCCCCCCGTAGTGTTTCTAGAACTACACTGTTGAAAAAAATTCTATTTTTAATTTTTATCATGATACAGTATAAAGGGAGAAAAATATTTTTGTTATTTCTAGCACGATAACATTCGATTATTTAGATATATCATCAATTGAACAGAAATATGATAGAAAGACTTCCAATTGTGACCACTCCATCGTACGTTCCTGTATTGTGTTTCTAGAGCTACATAATCTAATGTGCTCCTTCTTTTTAAATACGAGAGGCTGGTAGTAGTTATTTCTTGTACGAGAGCAAGGGTTCATTTGCTCATAGATAAGTTAGGATTTTAGGAAGTCATTGGTGAGAATTCGGTTCCTATTTCTAGCACGACGGTCGTGTTGATTTGTTTAGTTTTATGCTCCTTCCACTCCTCTAATTCGGATAAGTAAAAGATAAAAGAAAACATTTCCTGAAAAAGTATGGTTGTAAAATATAGAAAGAATATGGTTGTGATTATTAGGAAGTCTGGGTGAGTTCAGTTCAAAGTTCAGAACCAAAATAAGATATATATATTTTTATGATTTAATAACTCACACTATCATAACAGTGAAGCTATACTAATCTCCTGTTCCAATTCATCTGTTTTTAATTAAATATCTTTTTAATAACTTCTTACTTTGCCAGAATTGTAGAATCTAGTGTCCCGAATTTATTTACTTTGGAGGAACGAAATGGCTAAATTACGATGAGATGGGAATAATTATTTAATTATCGTTGCAATTCTTGTTATTGGAGTCAACCAAAGCTTAGTGGGTTAAACTGGGAAACTTTCTAGAAAAATTTCGGATATTATTGTATCTGTAGCTCATAATTCACAGGGTCATCCAACCCTTGTCGCGTACTGCACACAGCTGAGTCTACCTGGTTAATTAAATTAAGATCACCTTCGTCAGTGGAACTTCGGGCAATCTATACTCATATTCAACAAGCAGGCAGTTCTGTTGTTTGAACAATTAAAACATTCAACATCGAAATCGACCGAGATCCATATATTTTCTTATATTCAACAAAACATGGCTATCGAATAGAAAGTTCTATGACCCATAACCATTTAGCATAGGATATTTAGTTTCAATCCTTGCGTATGTTCTCGCCAGTGGTGGGAGGGCAGTGACTAGCATGCTTTGCCGAGATTAAATTTGGAATTCACTGTCCGTCGAGGTCAGCCGTGTCTCTTGATTCTCTTGGGCTCGATAAAATACAAACTTTGCCAGTAGTTGCGTATATTTAATATCTGCCACTCCCCTCTCACTGGTAACTTGAAAAACAATTTATATTTTTGCTGATGATAGTAATTGTTCCGTTTCAATTATTACAACTTTGAAGTTTTCCTGAAATGGAGATGGAGATGGCTTCTCATAAATACAGAGACAGGGAGAGGAAGAGAGAGACGGAACGAGAGAAACAGACAGACAGACAGACAGACAAACCAATCAAGTGTGTGTGAGAGAGAGAGAGAGGGGGGTCAAGGTAACTGAACAAAATAGTTAATATGCTGGACATAAAAGAAGGTGTAGTGAGTACTGTCCCATGAAGCGTGGCTATGTTTTGTTTACTTGCAGTAAGCAAACGAGACTTTCTAAACCAACACAACCTATCGTCTGCAATATATGAATAAATAAACAAATAAATTTATAAATAAACAAATAAAAATAAATGGTGTAGTCTAAATATTTTCAAGAAACGGTATGGTCACGGCTAGACTGCTTTAAATTATTGGTAAGGTTTCATCAGCGTTAATCTAGTGCTAAAGACCAGCAATAATAACTACTACTACTACTACTACTACTACTACTGCTACTACTATAAATCAGGGTCGTGGAATGAATAAGAGTAACTGTAATTGGTTGTGCGTTTTATTTGCGATATATGGACAAATCAGGGTTTAAAAAAGAAAGGCGAGATAGAAAAATATGATTATTAATAGGACAATAATTTCCAAAAGTAATTAGTTTGTGCAAAAATGGTGTAAAACGATTATTACTTGAACTAGCATGGGATACATAATTGAAGTTAATACAGAGTTTTTTTTCTTCTTAAGTTTCCTTTTTGTTTTTGTGGTTGAGGAGAGTTTGGTACAGATGTCAAACTCGCTGTTTTCAATTAAATTTTTGGGCCTAACCTCACCTATGGTCATTAATATTTGATAATGACAGAGAGTATACAATCACTAATACAAACAGTCGAAATGGGGTTTCTCTGGAGAATCTCTAGAGACGTGACTTGATAGGTTGCGTAGCTCAGAGCCGAGGGCTTGTTTTCAGGACGAGCTGATATTTCTTCGCATTAAGAGGACTCAGCTCCAATACATGTGACTAAAATGTCGCAGGAAATAATTGTCACACAGCTTCTTTAAGTTTAGCCAGCCGGCAGGAGACCTGTTGGTAGACAGAAAACGAGAAAATTAAGGCGGTGAGCTGGCAGAAACGTTAGCACGCCGGGCGAAATTCTTAGCGGTATTTCGTCTGCCGTTACGCTCTGAGTTCAAATTCCGCCGAGGTCGACTTTGCCTTTCATCCTTTCGGGGTCGATAAATTAAGTACCAGTCACGCACTGCGGTCTATGTAATCGACTTAATCCCCTTGTCTGTCCTTGTTTGTCCCCTCTATGTTTAGCCCCTTGTGGGCAATAAAGAAATAAGAAACGTTAGCACGTCGGGCGAAATGTTTAACGGTATTTCGTCTGTCTTTACACTGGAAAATATCCAGAATCTCATTTGGTCGCGTTTGGGAATAGAACCGAAAAGTCTAATCACGATTAGTTCCGATTGAATTCTATGGACGACGTGTCTTAGGACTCTAACCACACGACTTACTCAGAAATAGTAGACGGGGATAATGGCACGGATGTTTTAGTACCTTATATTTCGATCTATTGTCTTTTGAATTATTTCCCTTAGCTCCAAATATTTATTAACCAAACTATCGGTTATTTACTTCCTACTCTTAAAGGAAATGACACACACACACACACACAAACCTTAAACTTCTATCCGTTAATCGTTGCAAGAACTTTGATGATAATCTTTTCTATGCCTCATACTGTTTCTAGGTGGCTGCTGACAATTCCTGGTTCCAAGAGTATCACGAAAGGCCTGATTGGAAGCCCAAATTTCCAAGTTCATTTAATGGGGCCTAGAAAAAACAGAAGGACCGCTGCAATAAGTGTGCGAATCCGAGAAAATGAAATCATAATTACCTGAGCCAACTGTATTATCTTTAACCAACGCCAGGAAAATTTTCAGCAACCCGCTCGTATACTGTTTTTCACGGGTCTTGTAGTCTTCGTTGTTTATGATTAATTTTTTCCTAAAGATCTTAAAATAGAAGGATTATGTTTGACTCGTTGCTAAATTAGCCTCTTTAAATATTTATTCTGTGCATCGAGTAAGTTATCTTTCCCCCCTTTTTTATTCTTCATTTATCACCATAAGCCTTTAATTCTCTCTTCTAATTAATGCTATTTTCTCATTAGTGCTGGCGTTCTTTCTCACCTTAATTGATTTGAAAAGCTAATATCTAACATTATAGGCTCTACCGTTGGCAGCTAAATTACAACAACTCTTTCATGGCTGGAATCCGTTTTCTTTATCCCTATTTTGTAAATGATTCTATAGTTGTTGTTCTGACCGACATCCTTCTCTTCCACCTCCTCTAACGGCTACAAATAGAGAGATTTGGCTTTCTACTGATTCTCGTCTTTAACCTGTGGTTGAAAACACTAAGAAGCGTATCTACTCACGCCGTTTCTTTTCACTAGCATGGAACTCCCACAATTTAAATCTACTTCTCTTAAAGATATAATCTAAATACATATAAATCTCTTGTTGATCACTTTAGAGATATCAAGCAACAGATATTCACTAGATTTTCCTCTCTTGAGTTTTTACTTTTGTCTCAGTGTAAGTATAGAGCAACTAAATACATCGGTTATCCAGAACCAAAGCATTACTCCATTTTAGTTTTACCTCTAAGGTCATTGTACATTTTAATGGCAAAGTATAGGTGAGTATTGTAGTAATAATAAAGAAAGAATGACTACATACACAGGCGTGCTTCTGAAGATGCAATTGAATTAAATTCTTGCTCTAGCTCCTTGAGTTGTCAACTCTGATTGAACAAACTATGGATGAATTCAATTTACTCTTAAATATTGTATCTCAGATGGCATGATGCAAAGTTCTATATTTTACGACGGTTGTGGTGGGGATTGAGAGTGGTTTGACTGATGTATCTAGTAGATGGCGACAGCAAATACACCAAGAAAAACGCTTCCTTTGTCTCGTAGGGATTAGAGCGGTGTATGTGTTTGCTCAGTAAGCAGATATCATTATCTTAGAGGAAGCTCAAGATAGATCAGATAATAATATCGACTGACATACATACGCCAGTATACACAAACAAGTAGTTTTGTCGCAAATTGTATATGTATATGTATATGTATGTACGCCTATTGTGTAGTGGGTATGCATGCATGTTTGGGTGTATGGAAGTGTATGTATATATGTATATGAGAGTAGGATGCATATGTGTAAGTATGCATTCGTAAATATAAGTATATATGTATCTTTCTACAAGGAACATCCCAGAAGTTTTGAGAGATTTTATGAGAAACCGTTATAAGTGCCCTATTTAAGTATTGTAATTTTATATATCATCATTGATATATATCTAATACGTTGCCTTGCCAATTTTTACTTTTCCAAATTGAAGGAGACAGCTGTAACAGCACTCTGAACACAAACACAATCTACTAAACGCTTCTTACCACAGCCGACCAATTTATACAATGCAGTTCAGACGTTTCGAAGCTCACAATGCACTAGAGCTTTTTTCTGTTAAACTGCACAGGAAACATTGAATGCTTTATACTGATTAAGTATTAACTTGTATGAGCCGAGCATCTGTCTTTCGCTGGCACAAGAGAGAAATGACTGTAGAGAGGAGGGGAGACACGACCACAGCTAAGGGAGGGAGATGGTCATTAGAATATCAGAGCTGGTTGAGGAAATGCGCAGGTTTCGTGTATTTATAGATACATTAAACAGACAGTTCGGAGATTATGTGGCAGCTATACACTCAAATATTGTTCATGATGATCAGAACAAACGCAAAATTTGAGCGAAGTTTGACCAACGGGTGCTCACTAACCAGCTTTCTGGGAAGCAACTATTTGATAGAAATATGCATCAAAACTGCTATTCACACTCTCTACATTCCAGACCTTGATCGCTGTGATACTTGGCTGTTCTCAAACTGAAGGAGAACCTCTGGAGCAGTCGTTATGAAGTTCAAGGAGGTTGCGACAAGGGGTTGGACACATTCACTTTCGAGGAGGACTTCTACTGGGCCTTCACGAAGTGGCCAGAACTCTATGACAATTGCATTGGAGTGTGAGAATCCTACTTTGAAGGAGAGTAGAACTCCGAACTTCTTTGAAACATGATACGTGTCTCCCATGAAAAATGTCTTAAAACTTCTGGAATGAACGTTATATCTTGTACAAATGTATGTTATGTACGTATATGCACAAAGGTCACACAGATGTATGCATGTACGTATGTATGTATACATGCATGCATGCCTGTATGTATGTATGTGTGTATGTATATATATATATATATATATATATACATACAATATATATACATACATAAATACACATACATATATTCAAAGTTGATGAATACGGGTCTCACAGCAGGCATTCAATTGTGTGTGCATACATGTGCATTCATAGCTGCACCTATTCAGGCAAGAATGCACTACGCAGTTGCGATACATAGGCATCAATGAGAGCGTATGCATATGCATTCATGGACGCACTCAATAAGGAATATATAAAGGTGCAAAATATATATAATGTATTAACGTACATGTTTCCATGTATATATATATATATATATATATATATATATATATGTGTGTGTGTGTTTGCATATGAATTTTTGTTCTCTCCTGATGCGCCAAAGAACCGCCACTACCTATATATATATATATATATATATATATATATATATATATATAATGGGGGAAATAGTATAACAAGAACACCAACAGCAATAGCAACAATAATGATAGATCGCGTATTTATGAAGGAACGTAAAAAAGAAAAGAAAAACAATAAGTGTAGCTCTACTAAAGAACATTAATTCTATAGAAATGAAGGAATCAGATATAGACAGATTTATAGCCTTTACTAACCTGAATCGTTCGATCAAAAAAAAGAAAAATGCTAAAAGTAGAGCAAATATGTATGGGCAATGTATATGTACGTGTCATATATATATATATATATATATATATATATATATATATACACACATTTATAAGCATATATATATATACACACATTTAGAAGCATATATATATATACACACATTTATAAGCATATATATATATACACATTTATAAGCATATATATATATACACATTTATAAGCATATATATATATATATATATATATACAAATATAAACATTCATACATTTGTATACTTATGTACATCTATAAACATATATCGGGAAAGACACAAAAATACCTATGCCCATAAGCATATGGATTTTAATACACCCCTCTCTCTCTCCCTCTCTCCCTCTCCCTCTCCCTCTCTCCCTCCCTCTCCACACACACACACACACACACACACACAAATGTATATGAATGCTTTTATGTATGGGTATATCCTTTGAAATAGACAAAATTGAAAGAAAACATACATAATAGGATTTGAAACCCTGCACAAAACATCTTAAATCGCATAGCAAAAATTTGTCAATATTTAGAGAGTGAAATAAAAAAATAGAAACATTTTTTTTTTGTTTAATTCTCGCAGTTCCAAAGGTTAAATCTTCGTGAAAGACTGAAATTTGGAAAAACCGGAATGATGTATAGCATACATATATACAGAAGAACATACCTTCTTACATACATACAGACGTATACACATATTTATACACACACATATACATAAACATATAGATGCATAGATATATAAATACATACTTCATGTATTATCTCTTATGTATATATATGTGTGTGTGTGTTTGTTTAGAAGTGATATATATATATATATATATATATATATATATATATATGTCTGTATGTATATTGAAATACATGTGTATTCTTTAATACGATTATATGTTAAATTTAACACGGCTGCTTCCAAGACCTATTTGCGGCTTGGTTTGAATTAATGTTTTCAAGGAATTTCCACAGGGAATGGTTAAGTTACATGTGTAAATTATGTTTTGTCATAAAAATATATTGATAAACTACCATGAACTAATTCGTATAAATAGGCGCCGATAGTAAAATATTTCTTGTTTGTATATATTGAAATGAATATACGTTTGTGAGTCTCAGTGGTTATTTACATGCATAGACATACGTATGTATGTATATATATATATGTATGTGTGTGTGTGTGCGTTTATGTTATGTTTAAAATTGAAGTTTACATAGGAGACTTAAAAATCTAGTAGCCAAAGCTTGTTTGAGTTTGCGCCTTGTGGTGTGTCTTGAGAGCACGTTCAGGTGTCATCCGCGGTACTGCATTTTAGTTGCAGAATCTACGTAAGCAATTCCTCGAGGAACGTTTAGTATATTTTTAAAGGATCTGTTGTAACGCTTCCCAAATATACAAAACCAGCCATACCAACAATCCAACATACCTCCATCATCAGCTGCCCCACGCATATCATTATATATCTATATTTATATATGTACACATATATATGCATACATATCTATGTATGCATATATGTATGTATATCTATATGTGTATATATTTATGTATATATATATACATATATGTGTATATAAGACAATAATTAACATTTTTTCATTTAGGGCTGTGAATGTGCATGTTATCCCTCTCGTATTTGACAGCTATTTCTAGCCAGCCACAGCCAATATGTAGAGAGCCTTCAATTTTAGATTCGATCCAGATGATGCTGAAGCAAAGATAGCAATCTCTCTTCTCTTGAAATACAATTACTGTTCTTCAAATACAGATCTAAGAAATGAATTGCGACGTAGATGCTTCAATTACACAATTTAAGAACTAAATATCCACAAATACATTCTATATTAACTTTCAAATTGCTTCTGCAAATTTCAAGATTTAAATCGCAGAACTGGAAGCTTTGCAATAAAGATGAAGATAATAATGCAGAGCAACTTTAAACGAATATAGTGTTTAACCTGTTGCCTCCCATGGTAGAACCTGACTTAGAGATATTAGAGATAATAGACAACGAAATAGATAGAGACTGATTGGTTGATTTGAAGTCAAGTTGCCTTAATATCACAACTAATCTAATGTGACTTCCATAGGCCTGCATACACTCGTACGCGCGCACACACCAGATACACACGTATGCATATATAAACTGACACACGCACGTACACCGTATATGCGTGTATATATATATATATATATATATATATATATATACTCACACATATACATATATGTGTGTCTGTGCGTGTGTACATATATATATATATATATATGTATATATATATATATATATATATATATATATATATATATATGCATGAGTGTGTGTGTACATGTGTTCGATAACTACATGTTTTATCTAAATATTATACCAGGAATTGTAAATTTAATGATTTCAGTTGACTAATAGTAACGTCATCGCTGTCGTCATCATCATCGTTATCATCTTGTTGTTGTTGTTGTTCTTAGTCTTCTTCTTGAGCCTCATCATCAGCTGCAGCAGCGCTAGTAATATGTGGAGGAATATGGCGAGCAGGAGGATTAGTAGTAAGAGGGGGATGAAGAAGAGGAAGGGGGTTTGCACATAGCGTTTGAAGGTAAACAAACGCTGATCAATTCCTCACTGGATAGAGAGATGTGTATCTATAGATTCATGGTATACATTATATATATATATATATATATATATATATATATATATATATATATGCGCGTGTATATATATGCGTATATATATATATATATATATGCGTGTATATATATATATATATGCGTATATATATATATATATATATATATATATATATGCGTATATATATATATATATATATATATATATATATGCGTATATATATATGTATATATATATATATATATATATTATTTATTTATTTATCTATATATATATATATATATATATAATATTTTTTACGGTCTTAGTGAGTTAATGTCAACAGAAGAGAGAGAGAGAGGAGGGGAGAGAGAGATAGAGAGAGAGAGTGGGTGGAGAAAGAGCGCCAGCTAGCAACCCAAAACTTCGAAATTACTGTCAGCGCTCTCCTTGCGAATCTTAGGTAAAACACGCACACGATTTAAAAAAGTAGTGAGGAATTCTCCAGCCTAACATTAAAAGGAATTTTTTATATTACTAGACGTAGAAACAAACATTATTATAAATAAATACATGAAGGCGGCGAGCTCATGGAATCGTTAATGCACAGGGCAAAATGCTTACCGGCATTTCGTCCGTCTTTACGTTCTGAGTTCAAATGCTGCCGAGGTCAACTTTACCTTTCATCCTTTCGGAGTTGATAAAACAAGTTGAATGGTGGGGTAGATTTAATCGATTTAACCCCACCCCCAAAATTGCTGGCCATGTGCCCAAATTTGAATCCAATATAAATTGATACATATAAGTCGGTGAGCTGGCAGAAATCGTTACCCCTCCTGGCGAAATGGTTAGCGGCGTTTCTTCTAACTTTATTTTCTGAGCTCAAATGCCGCCAGGATCGACTTTGCCTTTCATTGCCTTGGAGTCGACAAAATAAG
>NC_142945.1:8566402-8588902 GCF_046866305.1 Octopus bimaculoides | reverse complement strand
ATTATCCTGTTTTATTTCTTTCTTGTTTGCAAGTATTTCTTTCAGACATTTGTATGTTTCAATTTATTCTCATCATAAAAGAACTATTCACACCTGAGTAAAATCAATATGTAATAGAATATATTGGTATATATATATATATATATATATGTATATATATATATATATATATATATATATATGTATATATATACATATTGGTGTATGGGAGGATGTACTAGTGTATAGAACTAGCTGTACTAATCCAATGGAGAACAGCATATTTGCTATTTAGATGCGTATGAGTGTGTGTGTACCTGGACACGTGTGTGCCCGCGTACGAGTGTGTGTACACCGCACAGGCGTGTCTGTGTCCGTGTGTATATATATGTATATATACATATATACATATGTATATGTAAATATGTATATATGTACATATATATACATACATATATATATATATGTGTGTGTGTGTGTACATGTGTAGTTTTGCATGTATGTATATATATATATATATATACACACATACAAATACACTTATATATTTGCGTATATATGCGTACGAGCGTATATATCAGTACATACATATGTACATTCATACGTATTGGGATATATAAATAAAACGCGAGAGATATATGTACGTGTATATATATTGCTACTTAGATATGTTCTATCATCTTTAATATGTACGCATGATTCCTTTGAGAGATTATGTGTTTGTGTGTGTGTGTATGTGTATGTATTTGCGCAGGTGTAGGTGTAAGAGAGAGAAAGAAAGAGAGCGAGAAAGTGTTTCTGTGTGTGTGCGTGTGTCCGTGTGTTTCGATTCTTTTCCTTATATCATGGAATTAGGTGATTTGGAAACATTTGGAAATTCACGTTAATGCTTCTAGCTGCTCTTATTTATGACTGTATGCATTTCATACTGGCAGTAGCCACGCAAGCATAAAATGAAAGAGACTCAGTGACTGCGAAGAGAAAGTCTTTTTACCAACGCTGATATCATTGTTGAAAGAATAGGAAGCCTTGATATAACTATTGTGTTGTACACCTTTACAAAATATATTTGAATTATGCAGCTCAACTGTAAATAGGTTCCAGCACTTCTGCTTCACAGTGAGAGAAATGCAAGATGTAACGACATTATGATTGGAATATTGTTAACTCTACAATGTACAAAGCAAATACCTGCCATTTAGTTACTTATCTGTAGTCTAAATCGTTTCTTTCAGTCATTGGACAGCGGCCATTTTGTAGCACTGCCTCGGAGAGGTATTAGTTGCAAAAAAATGGAGTCTAGTACTTATGAGCTTTTCACGTGTCATTTTTCTTAAGTTTGTTGCGTATAATATCGGCGTATTTTGCCGGACGGGGAATTAAACAAACCAACTTCGGTTGGTAATCGCTGGGGAGTAACAAACCCAAATACAAAGAGTCTGCGCATATATATATATATATATATATATATATATATATATATATATATATATACATATATATATATATATATATATATATATATATATACATATATATATAATAAGGAGAAAATAGAGGTAATTAATAAAATTATTTATTAATTATAAAATATGACAAGATCTCTGACAGCTGTTTGGATTCAGAAGTCTGTAGATAATTAATCTATAAAATTAAAGTCATTATCATATGAATTTCTTCAGAGGTAGTACATATATACCGATTAGAAATATATGTTGAGATAACGGCTATAAACCGTTAACCGGTTATAGAAGGCCTCAACATGTATTCCTAATCGGTATACCTTTACTACCTCTGGAGAGATTTATCTTTTTTTTTTTAATTTGCTGTAGTTTCAGTTCAGAGCTGCGGCCATGATTTTAATTTTATAAATTAATTATCTAAAGATTCCTGAATCGAAACAGCTGTCAGAGATGTCATATTTTATAATTAATAAATAATTTTATTAATTACCTCTCCATTTTCTCCTTATTCTTTAAATATATAAATACATGAACCATTGTTTATATGGTCACCTTATAGTTGAACTTTCTATAGATTGGTAACTAACCAGTATTTTCATTAATGAAGTTTATTACACACACACACACACACACACACACACGCACACGCACACACGCACACGCACACACGCACACACACGCACACATAATTAGTTAAAAAAACAGAGTAATAAAAAGAAGGAAAAGGAAAAAAAACAGAGAGACAAATAAAATAATCAACAGATATATATTAAAACGAAAGAGTAGCGGTTTGGGTAAGCGGTACCTGGTTTGGTAAAGATGGAATAGGAAAATCGAGTTACACTGTGCACCAAATAATTCTTGGAAATTGTGTAGAAGCATAAATGCAACTAGAATTCTGTTGTGGGCGCGATATTAAAAGCATTGAAGTTGATATTATCCTTGAACAAAAGTATCAAATGTGAAAACCTCTTATAAAATATGTGTAAAAAGGCTATAATTCCGCCTTGCCCCGCGCCTATTCAGCTGTAACTGATATCAGTCAAGTGTTAGTACACACCTCTTTCTTCTGAGGTTTATGTTTGGGCCAGCTAAAACGGTGAGCAGCTAATACGGTGAGCAAAAGTATGGCACCTGTTACTAAGCAATACTTGTTCACATTTTGTTACTGCATATGCTAATGCTCTCTATCCTCATTAAAGATTTAATTTGTTCAATTATTTTCATTGATTGCCTTTATTTTTCTACCGAAATGTGATTTACCTGCAAAGTGTGTACATTTTTACTGCACGGGTTACTATATTGCCGATAGCGGTAAATCCCATTTTTTGTTCTTTGATATTTGGTGGGTTAGTAATATTTCTATAATGGCTCTCATTTCTCCCATTTCTAATAGCTGTGAGGCAAGCCTAGAGGCATTATATTTCCACACAGCTTCCCAGCTGTTCAAGCTGTTTGTAAAATATGAATATAAATTTTGTTGAATAACTGAAATATGGCGACCATATTTATAATGAGATTTCGATTGAGAAGTTATAATATAGATATGAACACGTTCGAAGGAGCGGTCTCAGCGGGTTGGTATTAAAAGGCTTTTAAAGAATATAGGTTAATACGCCTTATGCCGGTTTAGTATTCATTAATGTATTGCGACAGAGAAGTTTGAATACGTGACATACAAGACATACAGAATTGTATCAGAATAAAATCACATCCAATAAAAACAAATATTGTAACCAGTGTTACTAAGCCATAGAAAGAATCTTTGATGTTGTTTGATATGCTGTAAATAGCAGCAAAATGTCGATATATTATACCGTAACTATTGCCATCAAACATGGATGCATGAGATAACATGGTTCTGAGAGCACTGTGACGAGGAAAACGATTCCATTCTCGCTGGAATGCCTTTCATCATAGAGTTACTTCAACATAGCCAAATTAGGGCTGAATATCATTTATCCCATATATCGGTCAAGGTAAAGATCGATCAACTATATAACCTTTCGACCTGCTATAAATGTGTTTTATTTGCAGATTCTTACTCGTATCATATTGTGTCTAAGGTCTTAAAAGCAGTGGGAAGCACTGGCTTTTAGATATACATACATATGTGTGTGCGTGTGTATATATATATATATATATATATATATATATATATATATAGGCGCAGGAGTGGCTGTGTAGTAAGTAGCTTGCTTACCAACCACGTGGTTCTGGGTTCAGTCCCACTGCGTAGCACCTCGGGCATATATATATATATACCTATATACATATACATATATATATATATATATATGCATATAGGCTCACGCACATTCACACATGATTAAATCTTAACAAGCCCATCCCAATGATTTACACGCCAAATATCTCGAGGGGGATTTAATAACATGAAAACAGACACACACACTCATTGCACAACCGAAGCATCTCTGTTGAATGGTTGTACTTACAATACCTTTGATTATAGATTTTCTTTTCTGGAGAATAAGAGCTGACTTGTAGCTGAATAACGATAACAGCAAAAATGACAATTTAAGTTAGATTATATATTATGATGGATTTCTTACTTATCCACATGTTTGTGAACGATAACATGTGCTTATTACAGACATGCGAGAATACGGCAGCCGAGAAGAGAATGAGAATGAGAATGAAACCGAGTGATCGAATGAGTAATTTATGTGCGTGTGATGCGTGTGTGTGCAGTGCATGCGTGCACATGCACAGGTAAACGTCTGTATGTGTCTGTGGCTAAATCAGTTTACATTTGAAAATATTCTTTCAAGTTAAAGCAGCGAGCTAACTGAAACGTTAGGACCCCGGGCGAAATGCTTAGCGGTATACCGTCTGTCTTTACGTTCTAAGCTCAAATTCCGCCGAGGTCGACTTTGCCTTTCATCATTTCGGAGTCGATAAATAAAGTACCAGTACTAATCGACTGGGCCCCTCCTCAAAAAATTTCTGTGAAATACAGAAATAATCAAGGAGAGAAAATAGATTAGAGAATATATATATATATATATATATATATATATATATATATATATATATATATATATGTGTATTTATATCGTCAGAGAGATATACACATATGCGTGTGCATATATATATATATATACATACCGTAAATTTTAGAGGTAATATTTGATAAGTGTAAGCACCTGTATATGCCGGATAGTGGCAGAGACGAAAAAATATATTAAAACGTAAATTGAAAACAGAACACAAAGGATATCGCGGTATCCTTTGTGTTCTATTTTCAATTTACGTTTAATATATATATATATATATATATATATATATATATATATATATATATATAAAGGAATTAAAATAACTGCTCAAATTAGGCAATCGAGGTTTTTTTTAGATATACTCATACATAGTCATAAATTCAATTTAAAATACAAATATATATATATATATATTATATATTAATACATATCGAGATACAAAATATATATGAATATTTAAAAAAATATATAAATATATATAAATATATGTAAATAGAAAATACGTGAGATTTATATGGAAAACGTGAGGAAAAGAGAAATAGTAAATCTGCATTTAATACTAGCTCTCTTTTTCCATATACATCCCACGTATGTTCTATTTACATATATTTAAAAAATATATATTTGTATATATTTATATATTTAAAAATATTCATTTTTTTTTGTATCTCGCTAAATATCTATTAATATATACGTATTTAAACTTGAGTTTATGACTATGTATGAGTATATTTAAAAAAAAGTTGATTGCCTAATTTCAGCTTTTATTTTAATTCTTTTCCTTTGTCTCGGATTCGACCCGAGCACTTCTTAAGCAGTTCTATATATTTCGTAAGAAAGAATTATATATATATATATATATATATATATATATGTATGTGCGTATGTACATATTTTCCCACTCAGTTGATCAGAAGACCAGCCACCGTGTCGTTGTAATTGAAGTCGTTGTTTAGAGTGAGAACAATCCTGATCGAGCTGATCTGCGATCAAAGGTGTCCAATCAGTCTTCTTTCTACAACTTCATTTATTATGTAGGTCGGGTGTGATTTCAGCGACATTATAAGCAGAGAGAGAGAGAGTAAGAGAGACTGATAGTGAGAGAGAAGAAAAAGAGAGTGAGAGGTGGGATGTAGAAGCGTATTGGTGTATCAGACTTCGTAGAATGTTCAGGAACGAGTCATTCTTTGGTACTCAGTCAAAATTGCATCTGTTTGATTATGTAACCTTGTGTCATATTTCAATTGACAAATTTATAGAGTGGCGACAAACAATCATATGTTCAAAACTAACCCTTGATCTACACGTATCAAATATATATATTGATCTCTTATACATCAAATGTGAAACAAACCTGATTGTGGGTCGGAAACCGGTTCTTAATTTACCAAAGACCAACCTATTGTACAGATGTTATTAATCAAATATCGTTGAATATATTGGTATTATTTATTGTATAAAGGAGACTCGTATCATTTCCCAAAGTGAACAGATCACAAAGGCAGCAGCATTGTTGTTGATGTTATTGTTGTTGTTGTTGCTGCTTAGCTTTACGTCAACCCTGACCGAACTGATTTACGAAGGAAACGTGTTTCATCTTGTCTTTTTCTTTAATAATCTAAGATTATTCGAGTGTTTCTCAGGCTTATAAATATAGTAAGGTGTAATTAATTTTGGGGAGTTTTTGATGCTACTTACGGTATGATCTTTGGTTCTTATTAGGAAAATAACTTCACTTCCTCCCTTCTCCTCAACGATGAAGCAACTTGTTTATAACTACGCTCAGATCTTTGTAGCATAAAATTTCTGAAAATTCACTCCGTGTCTATGTTTTTCCAGTAGCCATATAATCAAAACAAGCCAAAAAGAGTTGTGAAAGCAGTTTCACAATACCTTCCAATAAAATATACGAATGCCATAAACTTCTCGCTCCGGTGACAGTTTCCATATCTTAGTTAGTTGTCTTCATTCTTTTTCAGATTTAGATATGTGAATCACATAGACTTCTGAATTGATAAGGCAGGATACTATCAATAGTTACAAGTGTTTAATCTCTTTGTCATTTTTGTTTCTTTGACAGTCCAGATTGTTTGAGGTGCCATAAATTGGAAGAGCTGGCCGATTTGAAAACGGACTAAAGTACTTGAGGATTACGCAAGACTCAGAAGCAACTGGAGGGAAATGGATTGAAAAAATACATTTTGCATTAGCTACATACACACAAACACACCTTCATGCATTCATGGTGGCTCACAAACATGTACACGCTCTGTATATAAACAGAAAGCGTTCAGAATCTACGCCTACATTCAATAATGTGTCCACACATTTCATTGGCGGTAGAGTGTGAATTGAAAGAAACGTGGTTTCCGTTTCTACTAAATCGAACAGAGTGCTTCTGCGAGAGATTACAGAATATTCATTGCTGCAAGGATTTGATCAGAGACATTCTCAATTAGGACTGAGAAGAAAACGATTCCGTACAGCAAGTTTCCCCCATTTTCGTTAGGGTTAGAGTTAATGTGCCGCCCAGGATGTGCCACCCTCCTAAGTGTACCATAGGGCTCCCCATATGTGCCGCCCAGGATGTGCCACCCTCCTAAGTGTGTCATAAGGCTCCCCATATGTGCCGCCCAGGATGT
The DNA here is from genome assembly GCF_046866305.1 of Octopus bimaculoides. Taxonomy (NCBI): domain Eukaryota; kingdom Metazoa; phylum Mollusca; class Cephalopoda; order Octopoda; family Octopodidae; genus Octopus; species Octopus bimaculoides. The sequence continues at coordinate 8,581,798 of NC_142945.1, read as the reverse complement.
GCCACCCTCCTAAGTGTACCATAGGGCTCCCCATATGTGCCGCCCAGGATGTGCCACCCTCCTAAGTGTACCATAGGGCTCGCCATATGTGCCACCCTCGTAAATGTGTCATAGGCTCCCCATATGTGCCGCCAAGGATGTGCCGCCAAGAATGTGCCATCCTCGTAAGTGTGCCATAGGGCTCCCGATATGTGCCACCCTCCTAAGTGTGCCATAGTGCTCTCCATATGTGCCGCCCAGGATGTTCCACCTTCGTAAGTGTGCCATAGGTGTCCCAAAATGTGCCACCCTCGTAAATGTGCCATAGGGCTCCCCATATGTGCCGCCAAGAATGTGCCACCCTCGTAAGTGTGCCACCTAGGATGTGCCACCCTCCTAAGTGTACCATAGGGCTCCCCATATGTGCCGCCAAGGATGTGCCACCGTAGTAAGTGTGCCATAGGGTTCCCCATATGTGCCGCCCAAGATGTGCCACAGAGCTCCCCATATGTGCCGCCAAGAATGTGCCATCCTCGTAAGTGTACCATAGGGCTCCCCATATGTGTCGCCAAGAATGTTCCATCCTCGTAAGTGTGCCATAGGGCTCCCCATATGTGCCGCCAAGGATGTGCCACCCTCGTAAGTGTGCCATAGGGCTCCCCATATGTGCCGCCCAGGATGTGCCACCCTCGTAAACGTGCCATAGGGCTCCCCATATGTGCCGCCAAGAATGTGCCACCCTCGTAGTGTGCTATAGGGCTCCCCATATGTGCCGCCCAGGATGTGTCACCCTCCTAAGTGTACCATAGGGCTCCCCATATGTGCCGCCAAGGATATGCCACCCTCGTAAGTGTGCCATATCTCCCCATATGTGTCGCCCAGGATGTGCCACCCTCGTAAATGTGCCATAGGGCTCCCATATGTGCCGCCAAGAATGTGCCACCCTCGTAAGTGTGCTATAGGGCTCCCCATATGTGCCGCCCAAGATGTGCCTCCCTCGTAAGTGTGCCGTAGGGCTCCCATATGTGCCACCCGCCATACGGCTCCCCATATGTGCCGCCAAGGAGTTAGCACGCCAGGCAAAAGGCTGAGCGGCATTTTGTCTGTACTTACATTCTGAGTTCCAATTCCGCCGAAGTTGATTTTGCCTTTTATCTTTTCAGGGTCGATAAAATAAGTACCAGTTGAGTACCGGGTCGACGTTATCAACTTAGCCCTACGAAATTGCTGGCCTTGTGCCAACATTTGGAACGAATATGAGAGTGGTGATATCGAGTGGAGAGTTGGCAGAATCGTTAGCTAGCTGAGCAAGATGCCAAGCGGCATTTCGTCCGTCCTTATGTTCTGAGTTCAAATTTCACCGAGGTTGACATTGCCTTCCGGATCGATTAAAATAATTACCAGTTGAACACTGGAGTCGATGTAATCGCTTTAGCCCCACACTCACGAAATTGCTGGTCTTGAAACCAATACGTGAGTGGTATGTATGTGTGCGTTTGTATGTGTCTATTTGAATGTGATTGCCCTTAGGTGTATAAATGTATCAGTAAGATGGATGTATGTCTTATGTCAGAGTGTATGTATGTGTGTGTGTGTACATTATATATATATATATATATATATATATATATTAGATATAATAATATTAGGGACAAAATCCAAAATTACAGGTAAAAACTCAATTAAAATCAATTTATAAAAAATTAAAATTAAATTGAGCTTTATAGATAAAAATATGTATAAAATATATAGTTTTAGGGAAAATAACCAAGTTTCAAGAACTCATCGATGGAAATCCACTATCATATATAGAAAAATTAATAATTAAAAGCACAATAAATGAGTATAATATAAAACAAAGTAAATATCATAAGATAAAGATAAAATAACTACACGTGTTTCATAACTAATTTTCAAATAGAAAGGAAATTTAAATCGATTAAAATTATCGAAAATAAATTCTATTCAAAAATATAGCTAATCGTCAGGTCGTAAGTAGAACAATAATTAAAATAAATAATTATATATCAACCAACAATAAGTACCAAATGAATTTATATGAAATACTTATTTTATAAAGATAGAAAAATTATTAAAAATAATAAACTTTCAATAATCATCCCTTCATCCTTTATAATAATACAAAAACCGGCTTACATAAATTATCATCGTTTTAAATAGAATTTGAACGAAGTTTAAGTTTAAAATAATAATGAAGATATAATTAGTACATATTTAACCGGTGTAATAGTTAAAGCTATACTATTTAACACTAAAAACGTTTATTTAATTATCATTAAAAATCAATTGAATAATAGAAAAATATCTATTTCTACAAACGTAGAAATAAAAATAAAGATATGAATGAAAAAATTATGAATGAGAAAAATTATTAAGAATAAAAATTAAACTTTATATATATATACTAAATGAATTCTAGTGTATGTATATATATATATATATATATAAGCGCTGGTGTGACTATAGTAAGACGACCGTCGTATGTGTATATGTATATATATATATATATATATATATATATATATATATGTCTTTATGGCTGTGTCTGGCTTCTACCACCACCTGACGACCGGTGTTGCTGTATTTACGTCGCCGTATGTAAGAGGTTCGGCAAGAGAGACCGATGTACTAGACGTTAAAATCTAAGTCCTAAAACTCTTCAAGGTGGTGCCCTAGCATGGGCGTTGTCAAAATGACTGAAACAAGTAAGGAGTGGCTGTTTGGTAAGTAGCTTGCTTACCAACCACATGGTTCCGGGTTCCGTTCCACTGCTTGATACCTTGAGCAAGTGTCTTCTACTATGGTTGTACGTTAGATATTCCTCAATGCATGTTGAATATAGTTGAAACAATTGATACTGAAGATAGAATTTACTGGATAATTTATGGATCACAACGACCGTTTCGACTCATCCAGCATCACTCTCTCCCTGTCCCTCTCCCTCTCTTGTGTGAGAAGTTATACAACGAATTACAGTGCAACCGGCAATGCACAAGATCGTTGAGCGAAAATCGAGTGTTGTTTCCATTCTTCATGGAACACTACTTTGTACCACATTTTCCCATATATCAGATAATGGTTGAAGCATTTCACTGTATAGTTTCTTCCCAAGCTCGAGGGAGTGATGCAGGATGTGGTTAAACGATCGCTGTGATAAACAAGGATTCCAGTACATTCAACCTCCTGTATCCATTGTACATGACCTGTATATACATATGTGTGTCCGTGTGTGTGTATGTATATATATTATATATATATATATATATGTATATATAAAATACAGAGATGCCTATAATAGGACATCTAACCCGCTAGAAAGAGCAGCAAAAAACTCTACCACAAAAATAGGGATAATTTCGAAAGGGAATGAAAGATAAAAACATTTACCAATCTATTTTCCGTACCATGGTTTCAAGCTATTTTTCATTCCCTTTCGAAATTATCACTATTTTTGTGGTATAAAGTTTTTTGCTGCTCTTTCTAGCGGGTTAGATGTCCTATTATAGGCATCTCTATTTTAAATGAATAATATATAGTCTAATGACTAATTTTATTTTCTCGCTGGACCACTGGTGGTAAATAAAATTTCTAAAATTTTTTTGCTGCCCTATGATTTATTGATATATATATATATATATATATATATATATATATATATGTGTGTGTGAATGTACGTATATATGAATGCGTATATGTAAACATGTATGTTTCGATAAGTGTATGTATATATACATATATATATATATATATCCATACGTATACACATATATTTATATTCACTATATATAATTCCATCAATTTCCACTCGCAATACATTGTTAAGCATTATGCAATATTAGACGACTGTACTTTAGCCACTTCGCTTTGAAATCGAAACCATTTGTATGTGGTAGCAAATAGATTGTTTTTAATCTCACAACTATGCAACAATATTTATTATAATTACGTTCCTGCAATGGGATGCTCTCCTCGAAATATCAAGATTACTGTGTCTCAATGAATCAAGCAGTGAGTGTTATTAAATGCGTTCATTCTGACCTTTGACATATCGGTCAGTTGTAGCCCCATCTTAAACTTGTTGAGGAAATAATTGTTTGACTTCTCTCTGTTGTATATTTGGTGGAATCTATTGAGCCGAAGCATGTGCTTAAACACAGTTTATTCAATAAACAGTGGTGGCAGTGGAGATTTTTGAATGAAAATTTCCTATATTGGTTATGACCCGATATGTTTAAGTGTATTTTAACATGATATACTGATCTCCATGACATGAGCAATGATGTTGAAATTATATGTGATATAGATGTGAGAGGAGTGTGAGAGGAAAGCAACGTGAATAAAACGTTCCCAAATTTTTTTTGTTCCTCCCCTTCCTTTCAACACCCACACAGCTAAGCAGTAGTTTTGATATTATAACATATCTATTGATTTCATTCCTTAGAATACGATGAATACTGCAAGTACATCATATATATAGAGTCAGTTATATATAAATTGGAATTCTTTTATTAGGTGAACAGATGAATAGATTCAAGATATTTTATCGTACCATCAATCTGATAGGAAAACCTACGCATTAAAAAAGGAAGCGCACATACACATTCACACAACTACCCTTGGCCAAAATTCTAAGCTACTAAAAGTATTGCTGCTCCTCTAAACTTGTTAAATTCTTCTCATTTACGCTTGAATTATCATTTCGTACAGTTTCTCTTATATTCTCATCAACGTTACACTAGCACGTCTCTATTATTTCCTCATCGCCAACTTAGTATCACGTGTTATAAGCGTAACAGCTAGCCTAATCATTTTCTTCTGCTGAAGTATATACTTCAGGATATTCCTTAATATCCAAGTGTTCTCATTGTATTTGTTTTCCTAATTATAAATGAGCAAGAATTTAAATAAAACTGGAAACAACACTAACTCCCAACTACCCCCTGTCGTTCGTACACTATGAGACATCCTGATCGTGAAGGTTAAACATTCACAAATATGACTAAAAAATACATTTCCTTTCTTTTATATTGATATAAAGAATAAGATCCAAGATACCCTTATTAATCTCATAAAAGAATTACCAAACGCTCGTTAGTAGAAGTTCATATGCATTAACTTTTAACTTTATTTTCTTTTGCTTTTTATTTGTTTCAGGCATTAGAGTGCGGCCATGCTGGGGCACCACCAAGAGGAATTTTTAGTGCCAATCTTGGTTAAGTCTGCCATTTATACTATCGGCCCACTATTTATCCAATCGGTCTTTTTCGCCGAACCGCTAGGTTCCGGGAAGGTAAACACACCAACAATTGACATTTTTTTTCAACTCTCCTCAGATGCCCTTCTTAAACGAACTCAATATCTTTTATCAACTGCAATGACATTCTAACCACTAGACCGTTTTCCGAAGAGTAGAAGTGATGTTATTTTAAGAAACTTAATAACTAGACTTCCGAATTTCTGTCTGTGCACGTTTGAGGAAATAGACGAGTACCTGAAACGGTCCGACTTGTGCAAAAATGCAGTCATAGGATTGCAGCCGTTGTCAATCTGGCATTTTCTTTCTATCCGAAGTATGCCCTGGATGATATAATCCAATGTGTACATACTTTTATTAAAATCGTTTAATTTGAATTAGAACCTGTTCGAGTGTTCGTTGAGTGGCATCTTCCCTAAAATATACATGCGAGTGTGTTTGTGTGTGTGTGTTAGAAAATGAAAAGAAATGACTTGGGAACTTTGTCATGGACATCAAAAAACAAAATATTTGAGATTTCTATCAAAATGCGCAGTTGGTTTCAGGCGTGTTTAATACGATATAGTCATGCTGTCAAAGAAGTTGAAACAGACTTAAGAGAAAATAGATTAAATAAATCTTTCATGCCATCATTTCTGAAAGTTCACAAGGATTTTCTTACAGAATTGGTTTCTTTCTTGTTTACGTGGACCTTCTACGTGGGTATTCGACACGCAGCAACTAGCCGCCATATTTCTTTCAAATCGCACACCATACCGTCTCAGTATGATAATCCGTGATAATGCGCCTCCGAAAACATTATATTTTGACAAGAAACAACAAATAACTATGGTGATGCCTGGAATATATCTGATTATAGACCTGTTCGGTTAGATTCAAACATGATTATAGTTAGGTTACAGCAACCATTTGAGGATTCTCAATTGTGTGTTTTGGTTAAATACATGCAGGAATTTACATTTTATAATGTTTACTCAAAGAAATACTTCTAGGAGTAAAAAAGTTCAAATTCAAACATATTTACTGCTGAATTGCTGTGGAAAGTGTCAATGTGCTCCACACATGCAGTAATGGTTCGTTTTTTCTTGCTTTTCATAATCAGAATTTCGTTTTTGTTTTTATATTTCTTTAGCAGTTGCCGCTATGTTATTTTATTTAATTTTGCTTTTCGTTGAGGCGGGGATATAAAAATATATTTCATTTCCTCCTCCCCGCAAAAAAGGAAAAAAGAACGACAAATATAAAAGCTATTTATTTTCGAAATTCAAAATATTTTGAATTAATGCTCTTTGAAAGTTTTTAATTCTTTTTATTAGTTTTTTTTTCTGTATTTTTTTCAAAGAGTTGCTCTTTGAAATCTGCAGAGACTTAAAAAAATTATTTTATTTATTTACTTATTTGTTTTTATTTGCTCCATATAATTTTTATACTAAGATGAATAGTTGCGGAATTAAAGTAATAATTTATTTTAATGCCAAAAAGAAATGCACTGAAATAAAATATATGAATAAATAAAGTGATCAATTATACTTTAGCCAAAGGTAAAACATACTCTCTAAAAGATGTGACTTTTAAAATGGTTTGATACAGTGAGTTTTCTTTAAGCTTTTTTATTTGATTTTTTAAAATTATTTTTTGCAGGAAGTAAATAGTTACATAGTATTTTTATATACTGGAAGGAAAATATTTAAAATGGAAAATAAACGCTGTAAAGTCTAGAAAAGGTTTAATGTTATTGAGTATTGCACTGTTTGAAGAAGAGAGACCAAGAACACATCATGGTACTTCTCAAAGAAATCACTTGAAAATTATACGACCTTCATTGCACGCACGCAAAAACACACACATACATATTTAAGCTTGGTGAACGTTGCTATAAAAGAAAGAAATTTATAGATATGAAGGTATCTTATACTGTACTAAATAAATATTTCTTTTGTTTTAAAGTTCGAACGAGTTGTTTTAAATGTGTGTGTGTGTGTGTGTGGGTGTGGGTGTATGTGTGTGGGTGTGTGTGTATGTGTGCATGCGTATATTTTTTAAAGGCTTTTGTCTATATTCTAGAACCCAAGCTTTCATGTTCATAGATGCCAACAACACATCATTTAAGTTATTTAAATTTAACGGATATTTGTCCTCATCTTGTTTGTTGTTAACTCGTTTCGGCTGATATAACCTCCAGTCTCCATCAGGTGTCTTGGGGAAATTGAACCTGGGTTCTCATTCCTAAGGTATTTTTCGATATTATTATTATTGAGTCAGAGAGCAGTGCATGCCATCAAAGTGACACTAGGGTAAAATATACAAAGCCCAGTATACCCATCATGACTACCCGTCTGATAAGGGTACAACAGGCACATGCATCACAACCGTATGTGCGCGACATGGTAATCTCATATCAAGATAAACAGTGCATGACCTCGCAGGTGGGGCCCAGTTAGAATTTTCTTCAGATCGAGTAGCCCATCGTGCTCAAAAGGTCACTGAATAAGGTTTGTTAAGGATGTTGAGCAAAACACCCATATTTCCTAAAGTGAATTATTCAAACCCCAAAGAATTCTTCTCAACACATGGCTATGATGCTCCCCCACTACTTCTGCTCATGATCAGAGATGCACATATCGTCAGCCACCAAGGGACATGCTCAACTGGTTATGGTCAAACAACTGGTAAGCAAATCTGTGGTATTAAGCAGAATATTTGCTGTAGCCCATCATTTTACCAAGACAAAACAATGTACATGATAACACTTCCAATCAATTAAGATCTGAAGTCATGAGAGCCACTGCCTGGTACTGCATCTAAGCCTAACCCTAACCCTAACAGCATGTGTAAAAATCTTCAAAGTATATACAATAATCTAAAGATATAAAGACATCATTCGATCTGACAAATTTATATAAAAGACAAATACATATAGAATGAAAATATAGAAAATGATCAGAACAGACATATTTGCTTTCCGATGTGATTCATAGAAAAAAGAAATACAAGATTAACAAAAAAAAAAAAACGCATGTGAGGCAGAACCGAAGCAAAATAGCAAATTGCTGTAAAAGATATGAGCTTATGTTCTATTTTTGATCTTTATTTCAAATCAATCTGCTGTATATTGATTTGACAATTCACGTAGCTAAGTTCCATATAACCGCTCTGTGCAACAGGAAGCTATCTATGTATCATACTTAATGCACATACATCATAGAACGTGAAATTAACTATAATTCCTTTGCTGATTGTGTATCTAGTGGATGGACAGCATTTAAGATCACAGATGTATTAGTAGCAGACAGAATTCGCCCTGTTCAAGTGTATCTTGGTTTTTGGTTAGAAAGTGTAGAAATAAAATAATCATGTGTTATAGGCGTAGGAGTGGCCCTGTGGTAAGAAGCTTGCTTTCCAACAACATGGTTCCAGGTACAGTCCCACTGCGTGGAAACTTCGTCAACTGTCTTCTATTATAGCCTTGGGCCGACCAAAGCCTTGTGAGTAGATATGGTAGACAGAAACTGAAAGAAGCCTATATACACACACACACATATATATATATCTGTGTGTGTGTGGGTGGGTGTATACACACATACGCTCACACAGACATACATATACATATATATATATATATATATATATATATATATACTTTTACTTTTTTAGGGCAAATGCCTCTGAACGCGCTCGTAAAACCTATGCTTCTTGTTTACAGCTACCGACTGCTGTTCCTGTCTTCCAGAGAAGTGTTTCTGAAGCCTTTTACCCTTGCGTAAACCTTAAATTAAATTACATGTCTCAAGCTACCCTTGCACAAAAAAAAAAGAATGTATACTATATCTTTCTCATAATTTTTCATCGACGACCTTGTGGTAAATATATATATATATATATATATATTTGGTTGTTGTATTTGTTTGACAACATAAGTTAGATAAGATGATGTCTATATTACAATGACCAATTATATATTCTGCATGTTTAGTAATATTACGATCATTAAATTAGTATTAGCTGGAACCCATAGGAACCTTTTGTGGAACTACGATTCCAGAGAGCCCCGGTTGAGAAACGCTGTTCCGGAGGAATTCTGTGGGTTGGCTACATGCGCGGAACCTCTCACAACTTTGGATAAATATATATAAATGGAATACGGTATGCATAGAAATATATAAATATATATATTTACACACACACATGTATGTATATAAGATAAATTACCGGATCACTTCGATTGGGAGACAGTGTTTTCGGTTTTTTTCACTTAAGACAGGCTTAGGTCATTTGTACAAAAACAAAACACAACAACAAACATTACTATACATTCATTTACAATATAAATCAGGGCGCAATTTTGTCTTTACGCTTTGAAGGTAGAATCTAGAAATACCTACTTAAGTACCGTATATTGTTTAGACCAATGCTCTACAACTTATTTTCATCATTGGCAATCTAACATTATAAAGATCTATGGGTCTGTCGATCTCTATCCGTTGCTTGTTTTTTAACCTGTGTAAGCTTTTGTAAGTAAGGTCGGGCTATTTCTCCACTTCTCAATTTTTTGAACAAATGAAGCCAAACCAGTTGTCCTAAAAAATTGAGACTGAAAATCAAAGAATTCTGTAAAGAATCTATTGCATATAGAATATATTTTTTCTCAACTACCTATATCCATTTTCCCTAAACATTAATGGGCGAGGTTGTATTTTTTATGGGAAAATATGTCTTTTATGTCACTAAGCGCTAAGAGGAACATAATTTTTATGTCTTTATTTTATCAATTATTTAATGTATAGAGATATGTGTCATAGCAATGATGTATGTACGTATGTAGTATGTATATGTACGTATATTTATAGATATATATGTATACGTATGTATATATACGTATAAATATGTATGTATATATATAGATATATATGTATACGTATGTATATATACGTATAAATATGTATGTATATATATATAGATATATATGTATACGTATGTATATATACGTATAAATATGTATGTATATATATAGATATATATGTATACGTATGTATATATACGTATGTACATGTATGTATGTGTGTGTATATATATATATATATATATATATATATATATATATATATATATATATATACATACACACATACACACACATATATAAGTTTTGCTACAAGTTCTTAATGTACTGATAAAGAAAAAATATTCCCGTCGCCGTTAACTCAATTAATTCTGCTATGATTTTTATGTATTACATAACTGCACGTTTTACACGATTTAACCTTTATGTTTCGAGCTAGAATTCGAAGACATTAATATTTATCACAGGCAAATTTCAAATCCAAACTGATCATAAGGTGTATACATGAGTGGTGACTATGTTACCTAAGAAGGATAAAAAATCAGGTTGTTTTAAATAAAGTTATTTATCAAAATTTAATATAAGCAACGACTGAAACAATTTCGAGATTATTATCATGAATAGCAACGTCTTTTGTCCGATTTGAACTGACTAATTGGTCAGTAGTTTACCACATTGTTACCGTCCCATTCCAGTCTTTCTCGCAATACAACAACAAAAGTGCCTTTATGTTGTCCCTAGACCTCATAGCAACATCACCGAACATATGACATCACACATCTTAGAGAAAACAACACTGAATAACAAAGTGTAATAAAAATAGATGGTACAGTTTGAAGATTACAATAATTTCTACTTATGTGGGGCAGAACTGGGGTTATTATTATTGTTACCATTGATAATATTCTAAATCATGTGTCCTTGGATTGCCGGATTCCTTTTAACGAAACCATTTCGCCCCTTACGTATTTCTGTGATCTATGGCATGAATCGTTATATTGTGATGTATGTCAAGAGTTCTAAGTTATACAGTTGAGGATTTCTTGACTAACAGGTTTGCTATATTGACTATTTATTTGGGAGGTGTTCTAAAAGATTTAAACAATCATCATACTATGAGTTGACGGAGCAACTTAAACAAACCACAAACCATGCGTTTTAGTGATGTATCTTCCGTTTAAAAGAGCATTTTAGTTATGATACACACCAATCATTCCAACCATTTATAGAGATGCAAAGTGATTCATTGAACGTAATATTTCAGGCAACAAAGATCAATGTCATTAGATCGCTAGATAAAGTGTCACACATGAGTTTCTAAAATCTGCGATCTGGCTTCCAATGTCACCGAAGTCAAATTGCGTTTCATCTTTTCTGCAGCGAGGAGCGATACAAAATTATCAATTTAGAATTCTAGACTGGTAGAATTATTAGAAAGTCAGGCAAGATATCTTTTTGTATCCGAAGTTTTTGATCTGGGTCTTTGTTTTCTGGCAGCAATTACTATTTGTAAAGGTCCAAGTCGATGGCATTTACTAGGATAAAAATCGGTGGGCATTTATATGTATGGGCAACTGCCTGGCTTTCTTATACAATTTTGCCGAAGCCCACGCGTACTTCTCCAGAAGTATGGTCAATATTAACCAATAGAGTCCTTCAAAACAATATTCGGATTTGGAGTGGATGTGTCAGCAGCTTAACATTGGCCCTTTACATTCAACGTAACTTCAATAGCTTTAACCGGGGATCATTTCAGCATTCACATGTGATGATCTTGATATCTTTGAGAAATAATTCAAATGTTAGATGTATTAACAACTTTAACCTGCCGATTCAACTTACAATTCAGCAAAATGTTAAGACGCAGAGAAATTAAACTGAGTTCCATAATTCTATTAATTAGAATAATTAACATAGTTCTATAGATATGATTCAGGTTCTTATTTCCAAACATTATTGATTTTCGTTACTGAGACGTTATTTTGTCTTAAATTCTTCATTCCTTTTCGGTCTTTCTTAGAATCCTTGGCATTTTTGTCGCTTGTCTTTTTGTTTGATTTAATTTATTTTATGTTTCTTTTCTACGAGTTTATTTTTTGTATAGTTTCCCACCTTTAAGCACGGCTATCTATTCACTTCAGTTTTATGTTTCCTTTAATAGCAACTTAGCGTAAACTGGGGAAATGCGGGAGCAAGGTGTATATGTAGCTTGTTCTTTTAAGTTGTATATTCATATAAATCTAAGCGGAAACTGACAAACATACACACACATACATAGAAAGAGATATATCGGTTTAAAGTTCTGCATGTACACACGCGCACACACACACTCACAGAAACACACACATTTATATATGCCTTTACATATGTCTCTCCCTGTTTCTACATATGTAGGCATGCATAGGTGTATTCTTTAACATGTATATGTATATATATGCTTTTCTGAGTGCGCCTGTATATGTACATGTGTGTGTCAATAGAAACACATACATACATACATATACATATATATATATATATATATACACGAAAAATTTTATATATGAATGCATGAATGTATGTTTGTACAAACACACACAAACACATATTTGCACAAATGCATACTCTAGAACACACACGGATATAGGCACATGTATGTTTGTATGCGTACGTATGTAATAGAGACAAATGGACACATCTAGCTACATGGAAGACGTAAAAGTTAATGTTCCGGAAAACAAAGCCCAGCCACTCGAGACAGAAATAGAGAATCTCTTGGAAAGAGGAAGGAAAAATAGAAACGAAACGAAACAAATAACAAGCAATAGCAAGTATTAATAAAATATTTAAAACACGAATAATACAGTTAATAATAATAATAATGATAATAATGATGATGATGATGATGGTGGTGATGATGATGATGGTGGTGATGATGATGATGGTGGTGATGATGATGATTCAGAAAATAACTTTGATATGCTGGAATTGATCTTATAAGTATGTTTAGCATTCTTCAGATTTTGAGTGAAAAACAGAAAATCTAAAAGTGCAACAACATTCAGGTTTATAGAAATCTTGCCGCTCTAAGTAAATATTCTTTCTGTTGTTAGACGTTCCATCCTAAACCAATGCTGTTGTTGTTGTACATATCATGTACTAATCATCATTGTTACTATCATCAACATCGTCATCATCGTCACCACCACCACCACCACATCATCATCATCATCATCGTCGTAGTCATCGTCATCATCATCATCACTATTAAGGCGGCGACTTGGCAGAATCGTTAGCACGCCGGGCGAAGTGCTTAGCGGTATTTCGTCTGCTTATGGCCATATCACGCTGATAGCACCGGTTCTCGTCCGATCACCGAAGTTAAGCAATGTCAGCCTAGTAAGTACTTAGATGGGTGACCGCTTGGGAAACGTAGGTGCTGTAAGCATAAAAAAAAAAGCGGTGGGCTAGCAGAAGCGTTAGCACGCCGGGCGAAATGCTTAGCGGTATTTCGTCTGCTGTGACGTTCTGAGTTCAAATTCCGCCGAGGTCGACTTTGCCTTTCATCCTTTCGGGGTCGATAAATAAATACCAGTTACGCACTGGGGTCGATGTAATCGACTTAATCCCTTTGTCTGTCTTTGTTTGTCCCCTCTATGTTTAGCCCCTTGTGGGCAATAAAGAAATAGGTATTTCGTCTGCCGTTACGTTCTGAGTTCAAACTCCACGGTGGTCGACTTTGCCTTTCATTCCTTTCGGGGTCAATAAATTAAGTACCAGTTACGCACTGGGGTCGAGGTCATCGACATAATTCCTTTGTCTGTCTCCTCTATGTTTAGCCCCTTGTGGGCAATAAAGAAATACGAATCGTGAGCATGCTGGTCGAAATGATTAACGGTAATTCGCCGGTCGCTACGTTCTGAGTTCAAATTCCGCCGAGGTTAACTTTGCCTTCCATCCTTTTGGGGTCTATTAAATAAGTACCAGTCAAGTACTGGGGTCGATGTAATCGACTCAACACCAACCCAACATTACTGCCATTTGAAAGCATTCTTGTTGTTGTTGTTGTTACTCTTATTATTTTTGGTCAGAAATTGCCCGGAAGGTGCCGCAAATTGCTTAAATGCATTGCTGCACACGTTTCCTCAAACCTCTTGCTTTAGTACTTGAATTCCGCATCCATAGCATTTTACAGATGTAATTTGCAAAAACCATAAATTTTCAGGGGAATATTCCTACACACACACACACACACACACACACACAATAATGTTATATCATACACTTAATATTTATATATATATATATATATATATATATATATATATATATATATATACACATGTATGTATGTATATATGTAGAGAAATAAAGAGATAAACAGATGATAGATAAATAGATAAAGACATATATATATATATATATATATATATATATATATATATATATATATATATATACACACACATACATACAGCCGTACAATTACTGGTTGAGTTGGTATTTTAGAGGACATAAAGCAAATCTTAAGCGCAGAATAGCTGCGGAAACAGCTGAAAAACACAATTTAAATACTGTTAGAAGATGGAAGGTGTCCACTGTCTTGCTGGACACTTTCTTCCGTCTTCTAAGAGTATTTATCCGGTCATCTAAGCTATTTTCACACCCAACCTATGTTTGAATTTTACTTTATCATGTGCGCGCGCACACACACACACACACACACGCACGCACTCTCAGACACACATACACGCACATACGCAAATACACGCATCTTTATATAAGCTTGTGTCTCACTGTTTGTCCTCATTAACGTTTGACAACCGGCGACTTCACAATTTCTTCGACTGAACCCGTGAAGGCAGAGACCCAGTCAGCCCGCAGCCCTGGTTGACTAACAAGTATAAAAGACACACATGATAGGAGTGGGTTTGTGGTAAGAAGCTTCATTCCCGACCACATATGGCTACCTTTTTCCAACCAGTCGGCATGATTGCCCATTAAATCCACAAGTTCTTTTTATTCTCTCTCCGTTTATTTCCTCGTGTTCCTTTCTGGAGAAGCGCGTAGGCTCGAGACGTAAAAGACTCCCTCACTTTCTTGAGCGTTTAACTAATGCATCAGCTTGTTGTTTATGCACTTGTCTTAGTCTTCTATTTTTCTGTAAATTTCAACTACACGCACACACACGTATATAAACAGTTCCGAGTTTCACAAGCCTCTAACGGGAGCTCGACGCCGTCAGGCTTCTGGGAAGCTGTGTGTGTGTGTGTGTGTGTGTGTGTGTGTGTGTGTGTGTGTGTGTGTGTGTGTGTGTGTGTGT